>NC_068421.1:43592646-43810146 GCF_023373465.1 Oncorhynchus keta | reverse complement strand
GTCCTGAGTGATTGATTTCTGGGTGACCAACTTCAATCACAGTTAAGCCCCGCTGCATGCACTGCATGCTGGGTAACGAGCTCTCGGGGACAGACGAGGTGATTGGGTCCATGCGGCAGTCGTCAAGGCACTCGTTGCCTCTTTAAGCGGACGAGCTAATCGCTTCCACTTTTAGTGTTTCATTGCGGAAGCCATTAGTGTGTCCGCTGCCTTGCCTCGCTCCACAAAGACACAGCAGTCTTAACTAGAGCTGACCCCCCCCAAACACACACACCCCAATATTAACCCCCCTCTTCTCACCTCTGACCCCCACAGCCCCCAGCCAGCTTTGAAACCTGATAGAGTAGCCCTGACCCCTGACCTGACCCCTCCCTCCTCCCGGGGTTGGGGATGCTCCCCGTGGTCCCCCCTCGGACAGGATGTGCCCTCTCTGGAGGCTCTGTTGGAGGGCCTTGACCCCAGACACTGACCAGGCCTGGCGTCTGTACCTGGACAACATGACAAGTCAGAGATGGAGGGTTCGGTCTCAGGCTGTTTTCAGAGAGTTGTTTATGTTTTCAGAAAGGCAGTTGTTGGTGAACTCTACCATGAGAACGTTGCAGACTCTCAATCCTGTAAGGTGATGAGGTGCTCATAACTTTAGTTTCAGGGAACTACCGGCCCCATGAGCCGTGTGTATCTGAATAGCCCCTGAGATGAATACAATCGTATTGCCCTGAACTATTATTTGTACTAAGAACCATATTTAATCTAAACCGATCTGAAAGCTCCCTGTGTGTCCTTTTCAGAGCTGCACCGTGTCCCTGCAGTCTGCTAATAATCTACTTGTTCTCATTCTCTTGGTGAGAATCGATGGGGGTTGTAGGCTATTGTCAAAATGATGAGAACAGTACAGAACAGCCGATGCTGAACAGCCTCTTGCAAGGGTGGGTTGGTCTTCCTTTGAGGAACAGACAACGAGATTTTACAACTCTGTGTTGCTGTCATCAACTCCACAGGTTTCCAAGAAAATGGCCCCCTTAAATACATTTGAGACAGAGGTTAAATCTGAAAGTAGTTTAGACACTGACATTTGTCGTGTCCCTTTTCACTCCCTGTCATTCCTTTTCCATTTCTCCTCTTCATCGTCCCCCCCCCCGCCCCAGCTTTTCTTTGTGAATGCGTCATTGCCAGCAAAGTATAGAAGAACAAACTCCCTCTGTTAAGCCACTGGTCAATGCAAATCCATATCATCCATTTGCTTTCAATGGCCCATTGAAAAGCAGGTTCTCTCTCTATAGCAGAAAAACATGTTTTGATGCCTTTGACTTCATTTGCTCCCATTGTGTGACTGATAAAGCATCAGGGCCTGTGAAGTTGTTGTTAGTAAGGTTTAAGGTCAGGATTATGTGTGTCAGCAAAGTTCATTTTTTTGACCCCAAGTCACACGAAGCAGTAGAGCAAGCAGGTCCACATTTTCACCCAGTCTAAATCAGTAAGTAACCCTGACTTACAACGGTATTTTCTCCACTTCGGGTTTGCATTGGGCCTCTCTTGGTGAGCAATTGTTGAATGTTGATCCCCTAAGAGGATTACCATGGGGATGTTTTTTTCTTTCTTTCCATAAACCAGTAAAGAATGGCCAGTGAGCGATGGACTAAATGGCATGGTTTCCCAGAATCAGGTCAGAACAAGGGTCAGGGGAGGATGAGACAGAGAGGCAGGGCGATAAAAGGGAGTGAGAGACTGAGAGGGAGTTAGAGAAGAATCGGGTGAGATAACGAGGTGCTGGGAAAGATAAAGTGAGGCAGGGGAGAGATGGAGTAGCCCGGCTGCGAGGGCCCTTACAGGAAAACCACATGATTTCCCATGTGGAAAATCACGTGTCCTCTCATGTTATCACGTTGCAATACATGTGGCCACGCGACAACATGAACTTCACAGAAGGTCACATGTGATTTTGCAACAATTCACATGCGATGACGTGAAGCTCGTGTGGTTTTAACCGGAAGGGCGAGTAAGATGGAAACAAACGAGAGTGTGAGAATTTACAGGGAAAGTTTGAACGGAGAAAGAGAGGGAAATTTTTTTTTTTTTCTGTCACGTTTCGTTCAAAACATGAACATGCTGGATGAGAGAACAGACAAAGACCAAATCAATTATTTGGATTGGTTTGATCATTGCAGCACACAGCGTACAGTGGCGGTGAAAACGTATTTTTCCCCTTTCTAATTTTCTTCACTTTGCATATTTTTGATACTGAATGCAATCAGATCTTCAACCAAATTCAATATTAGATAAAGGGAACCTGAGAGAACAAATAACACAACTATTACATACCTATTTCATTTATTTCGGAAATGAAGTTATGCAACACCCAATGCCCCCGTGTGAACAAGTAATTGCCCCCTTACACTCAATAACTGCTTGTGCCACCTTCAGCTGCAACGATTCCAACCAATCGCTTCCTGTAGTTGTTGATCAGTCTCTCCCGTCGCTGTGGAGGGATTTTGGCCCACTCTTTCATGCAGAACAGCTGTAATTCAGAGACGTTTGCTGGTTTTTCAAGCATGAACTGCTCGTTTCAGGTCCTGCCACATCTTAATTGGGATTAGGTCTGGACTTTTACTAGGGCATTCCAAAACTTCAAATTCGTTTTTTTAAAGCCATTTTTTCATGTAAATTTGTTGACCTCCACCACGAACTGACGGGACAGGTCCGGATGGATTAAGATGGGAGCTGTCGTGAATTGCTGCTTGAGGTCTGAGAATGCCCAGTCAGCTGCTGGAGACCATATGAACGGAACCCTGGAAGAGGTTCCGCAGACAGGGGGTAAGGGAGGGTGCTGTAAATCCAGATTTAACAACGGTAGAAATGAGCAAAACCCAGGAAACGTTGCAGCTGCACTCTGGATGAGGGTTGAGGCCAATCCACCACTGCTCTCACCTTGTCAGGGTCCATCTGAATATCCCTTGCAGCAATGACGTATCCTAGGAAGGAGATGGTGGAGCGATGGAACTCACATTTCTCTGCCTTCATGAAAAGCTGGTTCTCCAGGAGACGCTGGGGGGCCTGTCGGACATGGAGGACGTGCTCTTGAGCTGACTGGGAATAAATGAGGATGTTGTTGAGGTAGACAAACACAAATCGGTTCAACATGTCACGGAGCACATCATTGACCAGGGCCTGGAACACTGCAGGAGCGTTGGGCAGCTGAACGGCATCACCAGGTACTCGTAGTGCCCGCTAGCCGTGTTAAAGGCTGTCTTCCAATTGTCCCCTTTACCGTGTCCGAACCAGATGGTAGGTGTTTTGAAGGTCCAACTTGGAGAAGATTACCACCCCTTGGAGAGGCTTGAAAGCTGAGGAGATGAGTGGTAGCAGGTAACATTTTTTAATTGTCAGGTCATTAAAACCCCGGATCCTCGATACACATCTTCTCCACAAAGACGAACCCTGCGCAGGCAGGGGAAGCAGATGGATGCATAATCCCTGCAGCGAGAGAGTCCTCAATGTACTGAATGTGCTCGTCCATATACTGTGTGTACACTACCGTTCAAACGTTTGGGGTCACTTAGAAATGTCTTTGTTTTTGAAAGAAAAGCAATTTTTTCTGTCCATTAAAATAACATCAAATTGATTAGAAATACAGCGTAGACATTGTTAATGTTTTACATGACTATTGTAGCTGGAAACGGCAGAATTTTTATGAAATATCTACATAGCAGTACAGAGGCCCATTATCCGCAACCATCACTCCTGTGTTCCGTTGGCACGTTGTGTTAGCTAATCCAAGTTGATCATTTTAAAAGGATAATTGATCATTAGAAAACCCTTTTCAATTATGTTAGCACAACTGAAAACTGTTTTTCTGATTAAAGAAGCAATAAAACAAGCCTTCTTTAGACCAGTTGAGTATCTGGAGCATCAGCATTTGTGGGTTTGATTACAGGCTCAAAATGGCCAGAAAGAAAGAACCCTTTTCTGAAAATCGTCAGTCTATTCTTGTTCTGAGAAATGAAGACTATTCCATGCGAGAAATTGTCAAGAAACTGAAGATCTTGTACAACACTGTGTACTTCTCCCTTCACAGAACAGAGCAAACTGGCTCCAACCACAATAGAAAGAGGAGTGGGAGGCCCCGGTGCACAACTGAGCAAGAAGACAAGTACATTAGTGTCTATTTTGAGAAACGGACACCACACAAGTCCTCAACTGGCAGCTTCATTAAATAGTACCTGCATAACCCCAGTCTCAATGTCAACAGTGCAGAGTTGACCCCATGCCATACCCTGTGGACGACGAATAATTGGAGCCAATTTCCTCCTACAACAGGAGAATGACCCAATGCACAGCTCCAAACTATGCAAAAACTATTTAGGGAAGAAGCAGTCAGCTGGTAGTCTGTCTATAATGGAGTGGCCAACACAGTCACCGGATCTCAACCCTATTGAGCTGTTGTGGGAGCAGCTTGACCAGCTTGTTTTCGTGGAAAACAAGGACATTTCTAAGTGACCCCAAACTTTTGAACGGAAGTGTATATAGTCTTAATTCATTCCTACTTAGATTTGTGTTTATTGGGTATATGTTGTGTGATTCGTTAGATATTATTTGTTAGATATTTGCTACACCCACAATAATCATGTGTATGGGACTAATAAAATTTGATTGGATTTGTACCCTTCCATCACTTTGGTCTCCGAACCCAACAGGGAATAAAGTTGCCCCGGGAGAAGGTCGATAAGAAGTCATAGGGCCAATGCGGAGGAAGAGATGTGGCGCGGGCAGAGTTGAAAACCTCCCAAAGTCCTGGTACTCCGCGTAAACGGTGGAGAGATCTGAGGCTTTACCCAAGCCGCCAGGGGAGGTGTCCCGGGGCAGGCTGCACCGACCACAAACAATGTGCATGGCAAAATAGACTCCAACCCATGATGGAACCCGCAGCCCAGTCGATTAGGGGGCTGTGCCTCTGGAGCCATGAAAACCCCAAAACCATGGGTACATGAGGTGAGTCCAGGAGCAGAAACTGCATAGACTCACTGTGGTTGCCTGACACTCACAGGTTGATATGAACCGTATTGTGGGTGACTCTGCCAATAGAGGCCCCATCCAGCGCTCTGACATCCATCAGAATGGAAAGGGGTTGAGTGGAGATGCCCAGCTCCAACACCAAGGTAGTGTCCATAAAGCTCTCATTGGCCCAGAGTCAATGAGCACCCCGATGGATTTGGACTGGTCTCCCCACAGCAGGGTAGCATAGAGGGGGTTACGTGTAGTGAGAGATTGGAAACTCCCCGTACGGCTCACTAGTGTAGTCGTACATACGGATGAGCCTGGTCTTTAATGGGAAGGTAGATAAGAAATATCCCGTAGCTCCACAATACAGACAGCTCTTGGTGTTCAGTCTGCGTAAGCACTCAGCAGGAGACAATCTAGTCCTGCCCAGTTGCATGGGCTCCGTCGAGAGTCGAGAGCCCTCAGTGATTTCCAAGGGAACTCGGGTGACACCGGATTCTCTCGGAAATGTAGACTTCTGGGATTTCCTGGATTCCTCGGGAGTTTAAGTGGAATTAGAGGACGAGCGAGTGCAATTGGGGACAGACTCCATCTCCCTCCTATGTTCCTGTAGCTGCCCATAAATCCGGATGGTCAAGGCTATGAGGGAGTCAAAGTCCATGGGCAGCCACCAGGCTGCAAGCTTGTCTTTAATCACCTCCAATAATCTGTGAAGGAAATGGTCAAACAGGGCTTCTGGGTTCCAGGCACTCTCAGCCGCCAATGTGCAAAAATCTACCATGTAGTCTGCCACACGACGGGAGTCTTGACATAGTTGGAGCAGCTTATGAACAGTCTCCCGGCCGGACTACGGGAAGTCAAACACTTTTCGTTCCTCCGCCACAAACTCCTCCAGACTGAGGCAAATGGTGGATTGTTGTTCATGCACCACCGTCGCCCAGGCGAGTGCCCTCCCGGACGTCAGCGTAATCAGGTATGCTATCTTCGAGCAGTCCGAGGGGAACGAAGAAGGCTGCAGTTCGAAGATGAGGGAGCACTGGGAGAGAAACGCCCGGCAGGTTCCAGAATCTGAAAAGGTTCTCGGGACACCGGGGTATGCTGGGAAGAAACACCACTGGTGGCGGGGTTGCTGAGAGTCTGGGGGATTACTATTGTGGCTTGCTGCCTATTTGGGAATCCGCGGAATTGCTTCAGAAATGTATTGAACACATAGCCATGGCATTCTGCCAGGGTATGGTGTCCCTCCTTAAGGCTTTACAGTAACTCCTCGTGTTTTCCACTCCTTGGGAGGAGGCAGCGCTGTGGAGCTGGTCTGAGTCTGCTGGGTCAGTCATGGCCAGTTCGTTCTATCACGGCTCGGGCTAAGACCCAGATGCGGACACAGGAGGTTGGATAGTACACGTCTCAGAGTATATTACAGTACAAGGGGCAGTCAATCTGTAGGTCAAGGCAGACAAAATGTCGTAATCCAAATCAGAGTCAGGTAGGTACAGGATGGCAGGCAGGATCAGGGTCAGGACAGGTAGAAAGGTCAGAACTGGGAGCACAGGAAACACAGGAACACGCTGGCAGGACTTGACGGGATAAGACGAACTGGCAACAGGCAAACAGAAAACGCAGGTGTAAAAACACACGAGGTAATGGGAGAAACCTGGTGGGGGTTGGAGACAGTCACAAGGCAGATGAAATAGATCACCTGTAGAATTCTCTAATACAGAGTAGAATTCATGGTTCCTTCTATTAAGGTAAGTCTTCCAGGTCCTGAGTGGCAAAGCATCCCCAAACCATCGTAATACCACCACCATGCTTGACCGTTGGTATCAGGTTCTTACTGTGGAAAGCAGTGTTTGGTTTTTGCCAGGCATAATGGGACCCGTGCCCCCTAATTGCTCTCAATTAGGGGGCACGGGTCCCATTATGGTCCCATTATGACCTGGCGTCTGACTTCCTGGTGTACACATGCAGGCCACCGTGACCTTGGCTGTTGAAATGTAAACCTGCAGCGTCTCACTTGAGGACGAAGGAGAGGAACTGGGGAACAACTGGGCTCTCTGTCAAGCCAGCTGTGTATGTCTGAGACTGTGTGTGTGTGTGTGCACAGGAGCGTGTGTGTGTGTGTGTGTGTGTGTGTGTGTGTGTGTGTGTGTGTGTGTGTGTGTGTGTGTGTGTGTGTGTGTGTGTGTGTGTGTGTGTGTGTGTGTGTGTGCGCTTGTATGTTGTTGTGAGTGGGTTCATGGTAACCCCTCTGACGTAAATCTGATACATTGAAACAGACTATTTTCAAGCTTGCTCGATACTACTCTGATGGTTTGAGCCAATGATTAAGACATCTTGGAGCAACAATCTATGTCCTTCACTACTCATTCTACATCGGTGCTTCTATTCTATTTCATTCGCTGGACTCAGGTCCATTGGGTGCATATGGCATGAAGTTGGAGGTTCGTGTCTGGCTTCGTAAGCATGAAATGGAAGAAGAGCAGCTGAGAGAGAAATCGGTTCCCTTTGCCATGTGATGAGACGACCAGCTGTCAAGAGACATCCGTGATCCTTTCCTTGTATTTCAGCCCAGCCCAAACACGGTCTCAGCACCGGAGGTTCCCCATAGTACACAACATCCATCTCTCGCTCTCTCTTTCTGTCACTCTCTGTCTCTCTCTCTCTCTCTCTCTCTCTCTCTCTCTCCTGGGAAGACAATGATCCAGTGTCCTCGCTGACCGGTAGATCCACAGCAGTTATCCTGCTGGTATTGGGGAACCTCCACCGTTTCACTTATTTTGACAATCTCGTCCCCCTATCTCTCCCTTTCATTTGGGCCGACTCTGACAGTGTGTTTACTCAGTGACTATATTCACCAGCTGGTCCTAACATCACTCAGGGCATGTACATACCCTGCCTCCTTATAACTGTCAGTGCAGTCTCCATTCCCAAAACAGCTGATCTAACAATACACACACACACAGTATACAGTACAGTACAGACTCCAATAAAACACACACCCTCGACTTGTCAGCTAATGATTTTATTTTATTACATTAATACAGTACAGTAAAACCAGTTTTATATTGGCTACCTTGACAACCTTTTGCTGTTCTAATGCCACATGTGTTGGTTTTGACCAGAGAAGGTACACGCTACCTGTCTGCTCTATCCAGGCCCTGAGTTGAGTAGAGGGGTTTTGAATATACAAGCTGCCACATGCAAACTTGCCCAAATATCTACAACATTTGTTACCAATCATGTAGAACATTTTAATAGGTACATTTAAAGTCGAAAAAATGTACATACACTTAGGTTGGAGTCATTGAAACTCGTTTTTCAACCACTCCACATTAACAAACTATAGTTTTGGCAAGTCGGTTAGGACATCAACATTGTGCATGACACAAGTCATTTTTCCAACAATTGTTTACAGACAGATTATTTCACTTACAATTCACTGTATCACAATTCCAGTGGGTCAGAAGTTTACATACACTAAGTTGACTGTGCCTTTAAACAGCTTGGAAAATTCCAGAAAATGACGTCATGGCTTTAGAAGCTTCTGATAGGCTAATTGACATAATTTGAGTCAATTGGAAGTGTGGATGTATTTCAAGTCCTACTTTCAAACTCAGTGCCTCTTTGCTTGACATCATGGGAAAATCTAAAGAAATCAGACCTCAGAAGAAAACAAATTGTAGATCTCCAGAAGTCTCGTTCATCCTAGGGAGCAATTTCCAAACGCCTGAAGGTACCACGTTCATCTGCACAAACAATAGTATGCAATTATTAACACCATGGGACCACGCAGCCGTGATACCGCTCAGGAAGGAAACACGTTCTGTCTCCTAGAGATGAACATACTTTGGTGCGAAAAGTGCAAATCAATCCCAGAACAACAGCATAGGACCTTGTGAAGACGCTGGAGGAAACAGGTACAAAATAATCTATATCCACAGTAAAACGAGTCCTATATCGACATAACCTGAAAGGCTGCTCAGCAAGGAAGAAGCCACTGCTCCAAAACCACCATAAAAATGCCATACTTCGGTTTGCAACTGCACATGGGGACAAAGATCGTACTTTTTGGAGAAATGTCCTCTAGTCTGATGAAACAAAAATATAACTGTTTGGCCATAATGACCATTGTTATGTTTGGAGGAAAAAGGGGGAGGCTTGCAAGCCAAAAACATCATCCCAACCGTGAAGCACGGGGGTGGCAGCATCATGTTGTGGGGGTGCTTTGCTGCAGGAGGGGCTGGTCCACTTCACAAATATAATGGCATCATGAGGGAGGAAAATGTTGTGGATATATTGAAGCAACATCTCAAGACATCAGTCAGGAGGTTAAAGCTTGGTCGCAAATGGGTCTTCCAAATGGACAATGACCCCAAGCGTACTTCCAAAGTTGTGGCAAAATGGATTAAGGACAACAAAGTCAAGGTATTGGAGTGGCCATCACAAAGCCCTGACCTCAATCCCATAGAACATTTGTGGGCAGAACTGAAAAATCTTGTGCAAGCAAGGACGTCTACAAACCTGACTCAGTTTCACCTGCTCTGTCAGGAGGAATGGGCCAAAATTCAACCAATTTACTCTGGGAGGCTTGTGGAAGGCTACCCAATACGTTTGACCTAAGTTAAACCATTTAAAGGCAATGCTACCAAATACTAATTGTAAACTACTATATGTAAACGTCTGACCCACTGTGGATGTGATGAAAGAAATACAAGCTGAAATAAATCATTCTCTCTACTATTATTATGACATTTAACATTCTTAAAATAAAGTGGTGATCCAAACCGACCTAAGACAGGCAATTTTGACTCAGGAATTGTGAAAAACTGAGTTTAAATGTAGTTGGCTAAGGTGTATGTAAACTTCCGGCTTCAACTGTATGTAACACACCTCATGCATTAGAGTCATACGGCCTTGTCTGAAATCGGTCTTGCCTACTACTTACTCAAACAACATACTGTGCACTAATCATACTGCATACTATTGATAATGTACTGTTTAGTGAAAACGATTTCAGTGAGCAACAAATATCAACATACTAGGTCTCACCAATCCTGAGAGTGATTCATCTAATGCACAATTGAGATGATTCCAGCCATCGGTATCTCATTATCAGCTGCTGTCAAACACACGTGGGTCTAGAAAGAACAGCAGGCTTTTTTGTTCCAAAAAAAACCCGTTTTAACCACGCTGACGATCGCTCCTCTCCTCCGTTACGCCAACAGAACAAAAACAATGATAAAGGTGCTGGGGGCGATCTGTTTCACCAAGTACAGATTCTAGCTTAAAACGTATTAATAATAATAAATAATCACTCAGTGTGTGTGTTGAGTGACGAGGCAGGTGATGAGCCCGATGCTCCAGTGACCAGAGGGCAGGTCTGCTCTGTGTGTGTGTGTGTGTGTGTGTGTGTGTGTGTGTGTGTGTGTGTGTGTGTGTGTGTGTGTGTGTGTGTGTGTGTGTGTGTGTGTGTGTGTGTGTGTGTGTGTGTGTGTGTGTGTGTACTTGTTTTTCTGCTTGTGTGTATCCGTCTCTCTGTTGCTTGTCTGTGTGTCTGTAGGCCGGTATGAATAGGCTGGGTGAGGTTGTTGGGTGGGCGGTGTCTTGGGGTGGGCTATGGAACTAGCTACAGAGTGGAGGGGATGAGGCGGGGACAGGGATGGCGTTGGATGCGCAGTGTGTCTCCATGCAGCGACATGTCGGACGGAGCAGGGCCCCTTGTTAATCTGCATCCATGGTTCCTCCCGTCAATAGGGCTCTTTCAGAGAGACAGAAGGACACTGTGTGCCATTCGTCAACCTACTGCCCACTCCCTTCCCCTGACCTCTCCCTTCTCACTGCCCCACTCAGTGTCTGTTAAGAGCATAGCACATAACGATGCCCAATGCACCCAACCCAACCCCCACACAGAAAAAAAACACAAAAAAAGACATTTAAATATTCCGTACAGATGTCCAATTCACTACACATAAAAACCCATATTGTTTCCAGTTTTCTTAATTTTCTAAACAGATGGCTCTAGGATATAGCACACTACACGCATTCAACATTTAAAGCACGTCATGCAGTGGGTACACTATTCATGCCCTAACAGGTATAATGAGAGCACTCTCAGCTGCCCCCTCACACACACACACATACACACGCGCGCGCCCACGCACAGTCAGAGAGCAGAAATACACACTCATATCGTTTATAAATACACAAAGATAAACAAACGAGACACCCCCAGAGACGGCGACAGACACACTGTGTCCTAATTTAAACACAGACGATGAACCCAACACATTTGTATGCATTACACTGTGAGTCTGGTTGTCAGTTCTGGGTGGAAATAAACCCCCCCAGGGGAGGTGGAAAGTGGGATATGTGTGCATTTCAGGTTGACTTCTCAGGTGAACTCTGTTTGTGTGTCTCCAATACAAAGACAGGATTTTTTTTCAAGAGCCTGTTTGTAGAGTGAGACCTGCATGCTGCGCCATGTTGACAGTGTCATTACTCAGCCATCTGCTTGGATGGAACCCAAATGGCCACTTAACCCATCCTGGCTCTGTACTGGTCTGTGTAGGGAGGTCTCTGTGTAGGGAGGACTCTGTGCGGGGAGGTTTCTGTGTAGGGAGGTCTTTGTGTGGACGTTTGTCATTGTGGCAGTGGGGGAATGTTTCATACACCTCGGGCTTGGTTATAACAAACCAAAATGACTGCTGTACATAGGAGATATTCAGTCATGCACTGAGTTAGAAGCACTCTCTGTCAAAAGGAATACTTGTCAAAGCTTTAACTAGGCTGGCTGGGTGTTTGTCTGTACGGAAAAGTAGAGGCAGCACAAACCCTGTTTCATGGGCATTGGGCCAGTAACCGAAAGGTTGCAATTAAACCAAATTGCTCCTGCAAGTTGCTTTGGATAAGAGCGTCTGCTAAATTACTTTCAATGTTTAAAAAAAATGACTGATTGATTGATTGACATGCCCCTGGGGCTGTGGTCTGAGGGCTCAGGGATGACATAATAACGGGATGCAGGATGGCCCGCTGACGGACTCCCAGGACAGCTCTCCTTACGGGGAGGGTAGGATGCTCTCCTTACGGGGAGAGGGATGAAAAGAGAGGAGGTGGGCGAGAGGGGACAGGGAGGACATTATTGTAAATCTCCCGACAACCTTCATGCAATGGATCAACACTGGAGGCTTCTTGCCATGGATCATCACTGGAGGCTTCTTGCCATGGATCATCACTGGAGGCTTCTTGCCATGGATCATCACTGGAGGCTTCTTGCCATGGATCATCACTGGAGGCTTCGTGCCATGGATCATCACTGGAGGCTTCTTGCCATGGATCATCACTGGAGGCTTCTTGCCATGGATCATCACTGGAGGCTTCTTTCCATGGATCATCACTGGAGGCTTTGTGCCATGGATCATCACTGGAGGCTTCGTGCCATGGATCATCACTGGAGTGGAGAGACACACAGGAGGCCTGGCTCTGGGAGCAGGCACAGGACTCACCAGGCTGGGGAGACATACAGGAGGATTAGTTATTGGCCGAGGCACAGGTCTCACTCACCAGGCTGGGGAGACATACAGGAGGCCTTGTCCTTGGCCAAGGCACCGGATACACTGGGCCATGGAGGCGCACTGGAGGTCTCGAGCTAAGAGCCTGCACAACTCGTCCTGGCTGGATGGTGACTTTGGCCCAGCACGTGCGGGGCGCAGGCACAGGACGCACTGGGCTGTGCAGACGCGCTGGAGACACAGTGCGCAGAGCCGGTGCAGGATATCCTGGCCCGAGAAGACGCACTGGAGGTCTGGAGAGCAGGGCTGGCACCATCCGTCCTGGTTGGATGCTCACTAGCCCGGCAGATGCGGGGAGCTGGGATGTCGCACCGGGCTAAAACGCGTACTGGAGACACAGTGCGCTCTACCGCATAACACGGTGTCTGACCCATACGACGCCCGCCACGGTAAGATCAGGGAGTTGGCTCAGGTCTCCTACCTGACTCTGGCACACTCCCCGTGTGCCCCCATCCCAAAAAAATGTTTTGGGGCTGCCTCTCGGGCTTCCTTGCTAATAACGCTGCCACTCTGCTTTAGCTGCTGCCTTCACCTTCCTCTCTGCTTCTACCTGCTCCCAGGGCAGGTGATCCTTCCCGGCCAGGATCTCCTCCCAAGTCCAGGATCCCTTGCCATTTAAAATGTCCTTCGAAGTCCAATCCTCCTTCTTACCACGCTGCTTGGTCCTTTGGTGATGGGAAGATCTGTCATAGCTGTTGAAAGGAGAGGACCAAGGTGCAGCGTGGTGAGCGTATATTATTTTTATTAATCAAAATGACGGCGAACATAACAATAAACACTACAAAAACAAACCGCAAAGCTCAAAGGCTATATGCCCTAAACAAAGTCAACTTCCCACAAAGAAAGGATGGAAAAAGGGCTTCCTAAGTATGGTTCCCAATCAGAGACAACGATAGACAGCTGTCCCTGATTGAGAACCATACCCGGCCAAAACATAGAAACACCAAATCATAGAAAACGAAACATAGAATGTCCACCCCAAATCACACCCTGACCAAACCAAATAGAGACATTAAAAGGCTCTCTACGGTCAGGGCGTGACACTGCCCTTGGGCTTTGGTACATTGAGGGGAGAAGCAGTATGCTTCCCAGCAGTATGCTTTATATTAGCCAAATAAGGGTCTTCCACTTGCAGAGTAGGGGAAAGCTCCTGGATATTTCCACCAGTCTCTCAGTAGGGTGGAGCCCTCTGTCTCTGAGTGTGGCTTGGTGCTGAACATTCTATGGACTGGTCAACGCAGGGAAGTTTAAAGTTTTATTAGTCGTATGTACGGGATATACATGGTATACATCGTCCAATGAAATGCTTACTTGCAGGTTCCTTCTATACAATGCAAACAACAGTAATAAATAAGAAAATATAAGAATACGAACATAGAGTAAATGGCAGTAGAGTACAAAGCTTTTTTTTACATAAGTGTAATACAGGAAGGCACAACATATAGTCCAATATTTACATGTGTATTGGGGGAGGGGGGGGGTGTATAAACTGAGTAGCAACGGTTGTTATGTGTGTGTAGCATGAATGTACACGTGTGTGTGTGTGTGTGTGTGTGTGTGTGTGTGTGTGTGTGTGTGTGTGTGTGTGTGTGTGTGTGTGTGTGTGTGTGTGTGTGTGTGTGTGTGTGTGTGTGTGTGTGTGTGTGTGTGTGTGTGTGTGTGTGCACATGAGTGAGTGCATGTGTGCTAAGGTGCGGAGAATCAGAGTAGGTGGTCAGTCTAGTTCAAATGTCCGGTAAGGAAGAGAACGGCTTGTGGCTAGGGTGTGTGGGGTCCTTGGTGGTGCTGCGTGCCTTCCTCAGGCATCGTTTTCGAGTAGATGTTCTGGATAGGTGGAAGCACGGTCTCAGTGATGTACTGGGCCGTCTTCATCACCCACTGGAGGGCTTTGCGGTTGTGGATGGAGCAATTTACCTTACCAGGCCATGATGCAACCGGTCAGGATGCTCTCGATGGTGCAGTGGTAGTATTTAGAGAGGATCCGGGGCGACATGCTGAATTTCTTCAGCCGCCTTAGGAAGTAGAGACGTTGTTGCGCCCGCTTGACAAGAGTGGCGGTGTTGTTGGTCCATGACAAGTCCTCGGTGTTGTGGACGTCGATTAACTTAAAACAAGTCCCCGTTTATGTGGATCGGGGCACGTTCCCTCTTCTGCTTCCTGAAGTGAACAGTCAACTCTTTTGTTTTGCTGACGTTTGAATGTTCAAAGATTCATCCACCCAGGACTCATCCATCAACATCATTGAGGAATTGTGACGTCGTCAGTCACAGGCTTCATTAGGAAATGTGTAGATGATGTTGTACCCACAATAACAATCCAAACATACCCTACATACCGTGCCGCTGAGAGCCTGATGACTCGATGACGCACGGTGCGTACAAAGCAAGCAGAAACGAGCTCCTCAAATCCATTAAGGACGGAAAAAAAGACTCAAAGCTGAATTGCTGTTCGATAACTCAGACTCGGGTCGCATGTGGCAACGACTACAGACTATCACAGACCACAAAGGCAAATCCGGCTGAGAATGAGCCCATCACCAGAAGCTATGGGTGGTACGGTATCGAATGTCCACCACGTGACATGTGGTCCACCGGCACTTCCCAGGTCATGACTTGTGCTAATGCAAAAGGTGTGGAGTGTGTCTGCGTGCCTGACAGGCTGTGAGGCTGGAAGGGAGGAGGTGAGAGGTGGTCAGATAAAATGGGGTGAATGTTTTGGGGGAGATGGCACCCTCACATTTGCCCTCTCCATAGGGGGTAGATTGAAGGATCCGGGTGAACACCCCCCTGCTAGGACAGAGGGTGGAGGGCAGAGAGCGGACACCCTAGACCCTGCTAAGGGCACCTAGGTCAAATCTCAAGACTTTACAGTATACATGAGGCCTTTAAAAAATGTATATATACCGTTGGGCAGGGCTAAAGTAGTGCTATTTCTGTTACACTCTCTCTTCCTGTCTCTTCACTCTCTCCCTCATCCCTCTCCTCTCCCTGTCTCTCCAAGTCATTTTTCTGATGTCTCTCTCAACCCTCCCTTATAACAAGTCCTATTTTGCGCAACAGTCAGCGTGTCGGTCTGTTGTGAACATAAACGTTTCTCTAGGTCTCCCCCGTCTTGCGACCTGACCTCGCAGGACACACAGGTGTGTGCGTGTGTTCTCGTGTTTGTGCGGCCGGGCCAGTATGTCGCTCACGTGTGATCTGGCGTTTGTGCTTAGCCAGCATACACAGGGGAGGGTAAATGAGGGATGTTGTGGTTCTGTTGTGTTTTTTTAGGGGGGGTATAGCGCGTGCTTTCACTATCACACTACCGTGTTTGTAAATAATGTTTGAGTGGCATGAATAAAAGGGAGGACGACAGCTGTGTCACTTTGTTGCCACTCTGTTTTAATTAACATCATCATCATTTTCATTATTTACCCGTATCTTTGAAAGTGTATTGTTTCACAAAATCTGTAACGTAAAGCTCATTGAAGAACACGAGGAATTCAACAACATTGGCTGAGCTGGTCCTTATTTAAAGAATTGGCGTGAGAATCCCCTGACAACTGGGCATGTCTCAATCAGACATCTGGCCAATCGCCTATCAAGTGTCATACACACCACACACACACACACACAGCCCAGTCCCACTATGTGACTTGTTGCCACTGTGACCCACGTCTCTGCAGCCCTGGGAGAAAAGCAGGGCTCCTCTCATATTACACTCCAACATCTGCCACATTAGACACAGATCGTAAGAGGACGGGTGATTTTTACACACATGCATATACGCACGTGCACACACACACACACACACACACACACACACACACACACACATTCCTCTCACCCCTGCTGTCTCTGGTCCTCTCTTGGTTTGGAAAGAGATGTTGCACCTCCTCATGCCCTCATAGCAACCCTGTCTATATATCAGGAGAGACAGACGGTTGGGCTGGGGGAGTGAGGTCTCATCTGCTATTCTTTACGGTCCTTATTCGACCCACTTCCTCACAATGTCGGTCAATTCAGGGAGATTGAATTATTCCCTTCATACGTGTTGATTATTATTTGCCCTGTTCACCATTTATTCCCTACATACACTGGAACTGGGAAGTATCAGACTGGGAAGTATTAGAATAATTCATGTGAAATGGTGGTCCCATGGTGAATGAAGCATGGTTTTATTCTCTCTGTATCTGGGTCAACATTTCAACATGAATTCAGTCTGCCACTTGCATGCTGACCACACGGCTCGCGTCGCAAAACAAATGTACGCATACATGTTATTCACCCGTTGCTCCCACGCCGCTCGCCCGCGCCAACGAGTGTCTGCGTTGCCAGATTCTAAAATAGAACTTGGTTCCATTTGTGATGCTTGACACTCTGCAAGTCCCGCCTCTCCCATCACCTCATTGGGTTTTGAGGAGCATATTCCCACGTGGGTGATTGAAAGAGGAACTGAGGTCCAATGTAACATCTGCTTCCAACTCCACACTCTCAAACACGCAGATCCCCTGAATGCAGCTCACTCTCCAAATCCCAATCACCTTCAGAATTCATTCTGATCACCTGTTCACACACCAGTAGGTCATTTACACACACTATTTCATTCAGTACCTTGCGCCCCATTGTTTTTCTTACACGTTCTATTCGGAGCTCTGTTTATTTCCATATTATTCCTCCTGTGTATCATAGTTTTTGGCCGTCCTCACCTACAACTCCTTTTTGCCTATTCCCTGTGTGTATATTTTTACCTATTTGATTTCCTGTCATCAACCTCTTGCCTGATCTCCCGGACTACGTCATTAGCCTTTCCCCTGCCTGTACTGTTACCTGTTTGGACTCCCTGTGTATGACCTTCTGCCTGTCCCTGGACCCAGCTACCTTCCTCCTCCTGTGGTCCTTTCCTAATAAAAACCTGCTGCGCCCTGCGCTTGAAACCAGTGTCTGTCTCCCATCGTATTCATTACATCCACACTCCAGTCCAGTTGGTAGTGGTAATGCACCTTAAAATTGGTTGCCACCGGCAATATACATTTCAAAGAAGAAAAAGAAGCCTGAAGGAGGAGAGATTACTAGAAACAAATTTGGTTTACTCATTTATATGTGGATTAGTTGTCGGAGTAGAGGACCTTGTGCATTTCAGGTCAAATAACAACCCAATGTTTATATCCCAGGAAAAATAAGCTAGCAACAGCAAGCTAAATTGCATTACATATTAAAAG
The DNA here is from genome assembly GCF_023373465.1 of Oncorhynchus keta. Taxonomy (NCBI): domain Eukaryota; kingdom Metazoa; phylum Chordata; class Actinopteri; order Salmoniformes; family Salmonidae; genus Oncorhynchus; species Oncorhynchus keta. The sequence continues at coordinate 43,792,383 of NC_068421.1, read as the reverse complement.
CTTTTCGACCTGTCCTCAAATGAATATAGTTGGTTCAGAGTTCATTTTGATATTTCAACCTACGTGTCCTGGTTGCGTCTGGTGGACAAAATCAGTCTGGTCAGCATGTTAGTGTAATTAAAGTGCATGTGAGCTCATTTGAAAGGAGTTATTACGCTGAGGAAATTAGACTTCTGTTTCTGTACCACAAGCTCGTAGAAAGACCACAGGGGTTTGTTTAAGGCTATAATTGACTCAAGCCTGAAAGATTTCCTCCTCCTCTCTTCCCTACATCAATTAATCAACGGGCCCCTCTATGCCAAACACACGCGCACACACGCAAGTGTGCACTTGAAAGGAAACAGACACAGACTCAACCACATATACACACACACACATTCCTGGGCTGATATGAATGGAGGACATTGATTTTTCTCCCTTTGAGGCCTGTTCCCAGTGTGAGTGTTGTATTGAACAGGTAAGTGGTAGTAGGTAAGCTGATCTGCCCCCTGGGCTCTCTCCCTTCTCCTACAAACACACCGCTGCTATTGTTCCCACTCCATGTTTTCTCATGTCTACCTGCTTCCTGGGCCCCTCTGCTACCTGCCGGTACATTCCAGCCTGTCCTTTTCAGCCCTTTGTGTGTGTGTTCTCTCTCTCTCTCTGTCTCTCTGTCTCTCTCTCTCTCTCCCCCCCAATCACAAACGCCGCATCGGGCAGCTTCCCGCCTACCCACACGGTCATTAAGACCTGTAGCCAGACAAAAACAAGGCCACTTTCTTTGGGTGTTTCTTCATATTATATCAAAGTATGAACAGATTCAGAATGATTTGTGCAGCAGTGATATGAGACATCCGGGAGAGGGGGTTGAATCTGAGAGTCTGTAACCAGTCGTTATGGTTTTGCCCTGCAGGGTTGGATGAAGTGGCTTTACTGCCTGATGATGTGTTGGGGGAAATCTGGCAGCTTTATTGCGGCTCTATACAGCCTGTAAGAAAGCCCTGGGAGCATTAATGGGCAGGTGAAGAGAGAGATTTATAGCCTGGGATAGAGACACCTCTGTCTATCTCACTCTATCCCATACCACCTCATCACCCCCTCCCCTCCATAACCCACATAACTCCATCCCACTTCAATACACCCACAACAACCTTTCCCAACTGACCTTACCCTGATGAAATTCCATAACTTTAAGCTTGTGGAAAATGTTGATCAATATCAGCTAGTGAATTTAGCGTGACACCAAATGAAGTTGACGTTAAAAAGTCAAACCACTTTGAAGGTACTTACTTTCGTCATCTTTAAAATCTGCTTTAATTCCTTTACTCTGAGAGACAGATGGGGGAGGGGAGTAGGACAGATATAGAGAAAGACAAAGTGAGGAGGCGATTTGGAAATATAGATTTGGAAATAAAGAGAGAAATAAAGAGAGAAAGAAAGAAAGAAGGAAAGAAATAATAACTGGGACAGATGTCAGTATTTAGGATCTGCCTGCCTTTCCTGTAGTCCTTAATGAAGTACTTAGTGACCCCCCACTCAATAGTTTGAAAGTATAAAGCCCTTTTCACCCCTACCCCAATAACCCTCCACCCATCCACCCTGAGGCTCTTCCCCCCTCCTAGTACACCCTGCTCTAATCTCCTCTCCCCTGCCCCAGTGCCTGTGATGGGACTCCCCCTCTCTGGGATGGGACTGTCCCCTGACGTCCCTCACCCTCCCTTCTCATCCTCCTGGGGGCCCCTCTAAGAGCCTGGATGGGTGGTCCTCTTTAAGGGTCAGGGGTTAGAGGTGAGCCCCAGTGGTGTGTGGGAAATGTGCTGTGGTGCTATGAGGAAGGGGTTCAGTCAGCCCGATTTCCTCCCTGAACCTTCAGAGTTTGTTTAATTGGGCTCTCAGGGTCAGTGGAACACGGGCTGGTGTCTGTTACAGTTGTGATTTATTGTACCAATTTCTTCTCCAAACGTGCGATTGTTTGGGCAGGGCCGAGTCAGAGCAGACTGTCCTAGGCTGGGGGATCAACGGTGCCGCCACAGGATGATATGAGCACACGTGTATGTGAGTTTGTATGAGTGTGTGTTTGTGGGAGATAGATAGGGGTGTGGGGGTGGGGGGGGTGATTCCATACTGTGTGTTAACTCAAAGCATTTATTAGGACTGTCTAGCCAGTGTTGTGTCAAGGGGCTCTTTAGTGTGATTTATTTGAGTGACTAGTAGCTTGTTATTTAACTGGCAAATTGCTGTGTGTTTTGTAAATTACGGACTCAGTTCATTCTACTGGGGAATAAAAGTGACTGGGAGGGAATACCTGGGGGATGATGAACAAGCTGTGATAGTAGGTAATGACTGACAGGTGGACAGACAGACAGACAGACAGACGCACAGCCTTTTACCTTTTTCCATTGCCTAACACAAGCCACTGTCTCCTATGAAGGCCCCCTCTTCTTAGGCCCGGTGTTGAAAGGTGCATGCGATCGATGCACAGATGGCACACACGCATTGGGGAGTGTTTGTTACGGTCCACTTGGATTTGATGACATCTTATTTGTGGAAGAGTGTATGAGACTCAACATGTAGTGGGATGCATAATCCGACACTAGAGCGATGACTTGGTTCATACCGGCCTCTAGTCAATGTATGGCTCTTCACCTCTCCCTTTGGTAAACTCAGATTAAGCATGTCTGTGTTATGTGTGTTATTCGTTACGTCAGTTTTCCATTGGAAACGTGAGATGGAATGTTGTTTGTGCACTTATGCTTTGTTTCGTTTTAGACCTGCGAGGCATAAATGGAAAATGTACCAATGGAAAACTTTGCGGGGGGTCCTCACATTCCAAAGCAAACAGTCTGATAACATATGTCAAATAGGATGTGCTTATAATTGTCCTGTTTCACTCCATGTACAAGTGGGTAACCTTTGCGCGTGTGAGGCTCCGCCTGAGTGTGGGGTCACAGCGGCTGATCAGCCATTATTTACTGCGACCCTGGAGCAATTAGGGTTAAGTGCCTTGTGCATGGGGCAGATCAGCATATTTTTCACCTTGTCACCTCGGGGATTCAAACTAGCAACCTTTTGGTTACTGGCCCAACCCTTTCGACACTAAGGTACCTGCCGCCCATATGTAGGGTTCTTAACGTTCTTACATTTTTAAACTGAACATAGATAAGAATGAGGAGAATGGCGAACACAATTATACATAGATGATCATTGAGTTGTGCACTGAGTTGTGTCGTCACACTTAAAAAAACGGTGCCTTGGTGGCCTAATAATAGCTGCTCCATGCTGTCACACGGCACCCAGCTAGCGCATAACGTTCTGAGAACCATATATTTCTTAGAGCTTGGTGAGAGCGTGATTGTCCTATGGCTAGTTTGCATAAAACCTTCCCGCAACGTTCTGGGAATGGTGCAGGATAGTTGCTTGGCTTTGGAACATTCTCAGCACATTTGAGGAACTTTATTTAATTTTTTCATTACTTTAACAGAACGTTTCCTACAAGGTCAAACATGGTTAGATTTAATTACAATTTTGGTACAGTTCTAGGAACGTTCTCCAACTGGTTTGACATTGGAAATGTTCTCAAATTGTTCCGAGAAAGTTAAGAAGCAACGTTCTTCTGTGGGAATTTCAGAACTTCGGCATAATGTTTTCACCAGGTCACCTTATGGTTCTATTTAAAGTCATAATCTCAAAATGTTCTGAGAATGTTAAGAAAACTTTCCCTTTAAAAAAACAGAAGAAAACATTATTAACATTCAGAGAACGGTCCAAAAATGTTATATAAACAACCTGATCTAATACTTTTACTTTGGAATTTGCCGTAATTGGATGAACGTCAATTTTTTTTGGACCCATTCATTCTGCATGGTTACAGAGTTAATTCTGCATGGTTACAGAGTTAATTCTGCATGGTTACAGAGTTAATTCTGCATGGTTACAGAGTTAATTCTGCATGGTTACAGAGTTAATTCTGCATGGTTACAGAGTTAATTCTGCATGGTTACAGAGTTAATTCTGCATGGTTACAGAGTTAATTCTGCATGATTACAGGGTAAATACAGAAACAACTCAAAGGGTTAAGTTAAGTATTAATTACGAGTGGCTAAGGTTAGGGCAATGGCTTGGGGAAGGCTTAAAACAAAGTAATTAAAAACAATGCGCTTTTCCGTGAAGCATCATCAAGTACTTTCCCTGCTTACTAGAGAATTGTGAACTTCCATGGTGCAGTGGACTAAGCAGTGTGCTCTGCCTCTGAGCCTCATGAGTTTGAGCCTGTGCCATTGTTTTTTGCAGGGGCAGGTGAGCATTGACGAAGTCATATAACAACGTCCTCCAGGACCTTTTCAAATAACTTTATTTAAAATTATCTGTTCTCTGCATCAACAAAACTCTCTCTATCCTCTATCTTTTTTTAAAAATGTGTTCAGGTGTTTCGGCCGCACCCCCTAATTGGCCAAACCTGATTTTAATGCGTCAATCTAAGTAACAAAATCAAATAAAAACATCGAAATCCATCAGTTTTCAGCAGTTTAACAGGAATCCGTTTTTTTTCTGTGGGCTGCGTCTCAATCCAACGCATACGCCTATGTCAGCCTTGTGCATCTGCAGTGGAAGGTGGCCGAGCTACAGCGGTGTTTGTCAGACCATTAGACATCCTGAAAATGGGTCTTCTCGCGAAAATGTCTGTAGCGTCTAAGTGTTTAGGCCTACTATTATGACCACTCTATGGAAAGGGGAGACTCTCATGAACACAATGGCGTTCTCTGTGTCATGGAACTAGTCTGAAGGTAACCCTGACAAAGACATGGAAGTATGGAGGTAGTTATGTGCCAATAAAAGTAAAGGGTTAAAAACATTGTGTCCAAAAAACAAAAAGATTTCCTGAGCTTTCTTATATCTCCTAGATATGGGACAGACACTTCAAAACCGTATTCCTTATTAGTTTAACTAATTATTGAATGCGTTTCTATAGGCTATAGTAGTAAAGTCCAAATTCAATATTTATCAAATAAATTGTACGTACTTTTTGATACAAAAAGGGGTCCTAAAATTCAAAATCAAATTATTAAATGATTCAAAGTATGACCATCTTAAAGCAAGTACATATGTTCCTTTGAAATGGGGTCTGTTTGAATAGACAAAAAGGTACTGTTTTGAGTAATAAAATGTAAAAAACATAGCATGCTAGCTAGCTCCATCCTGGTGGCGCAGTGGACTAATTCCATGGATAGGGAACAGAAAATTGAAGGTTTGAATTTCACTGACGATGTGCCACAATAGAAAATAAATGTGTTTGCCGGATTAATATCTAAGAAAATGTAATTCCATGTGTCATATCTGTGTTTAGAGTTCAAAACAGTTAACCTAAGCTAGCAGTGTTACTAAAAGTCTTACTGAAACACGTTCTCAGAAAGTTATTTCATTATCTTCAAATAACCTGTCATTTCCGTTCTCAGAACGTTAATAAAACCTCTCACGAAAACTTTCAGGGAACCATAGTATATCATTTCCAGAACCTCCCTGCAACCTAGAATTAACATTCACAGAACAGGCAAAACGTGTCTTCGTTCCCAGAACAATGGGAAACCAAAAACCTACATTCCCACAACTTCCAAGGAACCAAATGTGTTACCTGGATATTCTAGTTATTAGTTATTTTAGCACCACATTGTATTTTTTGGATTGGATTTTGATAATAAACTGTGGATTACACTCTGCCGAGTTTACAACGTAAATCTTAGAAAACGAGGCTATGTCCCAAATGACCCCATATTCCCCATAAAGTGCCATCTGGGACACAGCCAGTCACCCCAGGCAAAGTAAATGATTTCCTGAATCTCACTGTGTTATTTTCCAGAATGTAGAGACCAACACAGAGAAATCTCCAAAAACCCAAACAACAGCAACAATGTAGAAGAGATCTTATCTGGACAATGTGACAGCTCTCAGTAGCATTTCTCTCGTTATTTGTTTTTTCCATAGCACAAGGTTGAATTCTCTCTCTCTCTCTCTCTCTCTCTCTCTCTCTCTCTCTCTCTCTCTCTCTCTCTCTCTCTCTCTCTCTCTCTCTCTCTCTCTCTCTCTCTCTCTCTCTCTCTCTCTCTCTCTCTCTCTCTCTCTCTCCCTCCCTCCTCTCCTCCCTCCCCTCCCTCCCTCCCTCCTCATTTACAGTAAAGTAGCAGGATTCAGAGGCTAAATTGAGCTTATAAAGAGGTGGGAGGTTGGAGGGACTTCTGGTCTCAGAGGTGAAATTGTGACATCATGGAAAAGTGAAGTCTATGTGACTGTAGAAGCCAGGTGAGCGCTTTGATTAAGAGATTACAGAGGAAATGTTTCACACAGACACACACAGTACATGGTCAGATTTCATTGGGTCCTGACACCGAGTGTTTGTGTGTGCGTGCGTGTGCCCATGGTGGAGCTGTAGAGGGGAAGGCAGGTCATTGGGGCTGCTTGCCCTGACCTCCTGCCAGTCTCTGCTCTCTTTCATAAATAAGGAAGGCTGATTCAGCACAGCTACCGGTAAACCAATCCAAAAATAAGCCCCCTGCTACCTGCGTAACACAAAGACACACACATGCGCATGCACACAAAAAAGCACGCACACACACAGAAATATCCTGGTCCTCAGGCTTCACAGCCAGCAATGGAAGCAGTGATATATTTGCCCTCTATTGAGATTTCACCTCAGAACTCAGACGTTTCCCAGCTGAGTTGGATTTTCCATCATGTAAAGATTAGATTCTGACATCCTCCTCGGCAACCCTGTGGTATCCTAGGATCCTATTGTGTCCCAGGATATGGGGATGACTGGAGGGTCTATCTCCCTCAGTATGAGGGCGGTAAAACCACTTTAACAGCGCTATTGTCCCCAGGGTCGAGAAATGATCGATACAATGGAGCCTTTCTCCCTCAAGTGTGTGACTACTGAACTGACACACAGAGGAAAAGGTGGTGACAGATAAGAAGGGGGAAGAAATTGAGAGTATGTATTGGAAATATTTATGTGTGTGTGGGGGGGGGGCACTGTTGTCATGGTAACATAAAGAGAAGAGGTCAGCGAAAAAATGACTTGAGATCAAAAGGACTCCCCCTCCCCTCCACCAGTTTCTAAACTGGTCACTTCCACAATACCTAATGCTTCTGTCCCATTGTGTCCATTCAACTCCTCTCCCACCCCCTGGAGCCTCTCGGAGTGCTGTGCTGTGCCAATCTCATCCCAAGCTCTCAGGGCCTACTGTTTGGTGTGGGATTTACCTTATTAATTGAGGGTCTTTCAAGGCAATGTGTCAGTCAACGCCACTCTGGCCCTTCAAACAATCCCTAACTGTCATTCCAGTAAGGATAATAGTGATGGAGAGGGAGAGGAAGACAATGGGGGCTGGAAGGGGTTTTGACTTTTAATTGAACCTGGAGGACATGACTGTGCCTTGTTTGCTGAGTGAGAGAGAATGAAGCTAAACGAAGGGGAGGGGATAGAGTCAGCCAACAGACACACAGTGTCCCTCCCACAGAGTGGGACTCAGATAAAGGCCCTTTTTAAACTGCAAAACATTCACAAGAGTTATCAAAAAAATACCCATGGATATGCATAAAGATATAGAAGGAGCAAAATTGCCATGTTGAATAGACAGCCATAAAGCTACTATAATTATGATATTTCTATGGGGACAGACATGTGGGCAGGGAGCACGGAGTAGGCACAGTCTCTGTGTGTGGAGATAAGGACTGGACCAAGGCTCTTCCCCAAACAGACAGGCTGACAAGGTCCCGTTCAAATAATTCCTCATTCACTCCCTGCCTACGAGTTTCAGCATGCTCCCCCACCTGTGTGTGGAGTGTGTGTGTGTGTGTGTGTGTGTGTGTGTGTGTGTGTGTGTGTGTGTGTGTGTGTGTGTGTGTGTGTGTGTGTGTGTGTGTGTGTGTGTGTGTGTGTGTGTGTGTGTGTGTGTGTGTGTGTGTGTGTGTGTGTGTGTGTGTGTGTGTGCGTGCGTGTGTGTGTGTGTGTGTGTATATATATACAGGCACATTAATGGGTGGGACAGACATTAGAAACAGTAATTGGACAACAACAAAAAAGCCAGGCGTGCTGATGAGAGACAAGGCGAGAACACCAAGGCAGGGATGCATGGAAAACACCCGTGCTCGTGAGCGCACACACACACACACACACACACACACACACACACACACACACACACACACACACACACACACACACACACACACACACACACATCTTTGTGTCTAGAATAACAGTGGAAAGACCATGATGCATCTGTCTGTGCTATTATTACTAATAACTGTAAAAAATATATATATATATATGTTAAAAAAAACACAAACACTGTACTCATCCGCTGGAGAAGAAATGGAAGACAGAAAATAAATTAGGAGGGGCAGAACAGTGGGGAGCTGGAAAGTGTATGAAGAGAGCCTTCATTGGAGGGGGATGGACCACACACTTCCCTTTGTCCAAACAGGCAGAGGGGAGCACAGGTGTGGAGGTGGTGCACCTGGGGGACTGTGTCATAGCTCACCCGAGACTGACCTGTGACCTGTGGCTGTCATAGAAGGGTCACTAATGCAGAATCGGCAGTAAAAGGCAGAATAAGGAAACATTTGATCCCTTCGGCAGTTACCTTTAAGGATCCGTCCACAGCCTCATGTCACTGGGAGATTAGCTTTGTATGGCTATGAGAAAAGTGGTATCGGTTTGTTGGAGATGACGTCTTGGCATCTGTCGAGTTGTCAAGCTCTCTTTAGCATTCTTTAGATCAGGGCTCTCTGACCATGTTCCTGGAGAGCTACCGTCATGTTGGTCCCGTGCGGCTCAGTTGGTAGAGCAGCGGCCTGTTTACCACCAGGGTTGTAGGTTTGATTCCCATCGGGGGCCAGTACAAAAAAAAGGAGGAAAATATATGAATGCTCTGGATAAGAGTGTCTACTAAAATGTAAATGTACGTTTTTGCTTTCAACCAAGTTGGGCCCCCCTCAAGTGGCGCAGTAATCTAAGGCACTGCATCTCAGTGCTAAAGGCATCCGTACAGGCACCCTGGTTCGAATCCAGGCTGTATTACAACCGGCTGTGATTGGGAGTTCCATAGGACGGCACATAATTAGCCCACGGTCATCCGGGGTTGGCCGGTGTAGGCCGTCATTGTAAATAAGAATTTGTTCTTAACTGACTTGCCTAGTTAAATTAAGTTTTAAAAAATTAAAAATAATAATAACTTGCTTAACAACCAGTTAATTATTATAATCAAATGTGCTAGATTAGGGTTTGAGTGAAAACCTACAGCTCTCCAGGAACAGGGTTGGAGAGCCCTGCTTTAAGTAGTTATGATGCCACGCTGAGGTAGGTAATTCCCCAGAGCAGGTATCTTCATGGTGAGGTAGGTAATTCCCCAGAGCAGGTGTCTTCATGGTGAGGTAGGTAATTCCCCAGAGCAGGTGTCTTCATGGTGAGGTAGGTAATTCCCCAGAGCAGGTATCTTCATGGTGAATAGGTAATTCCCCAGAGCAGGTATCTTCATGGTGAGGTAGGTAACTCCCCAGAGCGGGTGTCTTCATGGTGAGGTAGGTAACTCCCCAGAGCAGGTGTCTTCATGGTGAGTAGGTAATTCCCCAGTGATGGTAGGTAATTCCCCAGAGCAGGTGTCTTCATGGTGAGGTAGGTAATTCCCCAGAGCAGGTGTCTTCATGGTGAGGTAGGTAATTCCCCAGAGCAGGTGTCTTCATGGTGAGGTAGGTAATTCCCCAGAGCAGGTGTCTTCATGGTGAGGTAGGTAACTCCCCAGAGCGGGTGTCTTCATGGTGAATAGGTAATTCCCCAGAGCAGGTGTCTTCATGGTGAGGTAGGTAACTCCCCAGAGCAGGTGTCTTCATGGTGAGGTAGGTAACTCCCCAGAGCGGGTGTCTTCATGGTGAGGTAGGTAATTCCCCAGAGCAGGTGTCTTCATGGTGAGGTAGGTAACTCCCCAGAGCAGGTGTCTTCATGGTGAGGTAGGTAATTCCCCAGAGCAGGTGTCTTCATGGTGAATAGGTAATTCCCCAGAGCAGGTATCTTCATGGTGAATAGGTAATTCCCCAGAGCAGGTGTCTTCATGGTGAGGTAGGTAATTCCCCAGAGCAGGTGTCTTCATGGTGAGGTAGGTAACTCCCCAGAGCAGGTGTCTTCATGGTGAGGTAGGTAATTCCCCAGAGCAGGTGTCTTCATGGTGAGGTAGGTAATTCCCCAGAGCAGGTGTCTTCATGGTGAGGTAGGTAATTCCCCAGAGCAGGTGTCTTCATGGTGAGGTAGGTAATTCTCCCCAGAGCAGGTGTCTTCATGGTGAGGTAGGTAACTCCCCAGAGCAGGTGTCTTCATGGTGAGGTAGGTAACTCCCCAGAGCAGGTGTCTTCATGGTGAGGTAGGTAATTCCCCAGAGCAGGTGTCTTCATGGTGAGGTAGGTAACTCCCCAGAGCAGGTGTCTTCATGGTGAGGTAGGTAACTCCCCAGAGCAGGTGTCTTCATGGTGAGGTAGGTAACTCCCCAGAGCGGGTGTCTTCATGGTGAATAGGTAATTCCCCAGAGCAGGTGTCTTCATGGTGAGGTAGGTAATTCCCCAGAGCAGGTGTCTTCATGGTGAATAGGTAATTCCCCAGAGCAGGTATCTTCATGGTGAGGTAGGTAATGGTGAGGTAGGTAACTCCCAGGTGTCTTCATGGTGAGGTAGGTAATTCCCCAGAGCAGGTGTCTTCATGGTGAGGTAGGTAATTCCCCAGAGCAGGTGTCTTCATGGTGAGGTAGGTAATTCCCCAGCAGGTGTCTTCATGGTGAGGTAGGTAACTCCCCAGAGCAGGTGTCTTCATGGTGAGGTAGGTAACTCCCAGAGCAGGTGTCTTCATGGTGAGGTAGGTAATTCCCCAGAGAGGTGTCTTCAGGTGTCTAACTCCCCAGAGCAGGTATCTTCATGGTGAGGTAGGTAACTCCCCAGAGCGGGTGTCTTCATGGTGAATAGGTAATTCCCCAGAGCAGGTGTCTTCATGGTGAGGTAGGTAACTCCCCAGAGCAGGTGTCTTCATGGTGAGGTAGGTAACTCCCCAGAGCGGGTGTCTTCATGGTGAATAGGTAATTCCCCAGAGCGGGTGTCTTCATGGTGAATAGGTAATTCCCCAGAGCAGGTGTCTTCATGGTGAGGTAGGTAACTCCCCAGAGCAGGTGTCTTCATGGTGAGGTAGGTAACTCCCCAGAGCGGGTGTCTTCATGGCGAGTGAGTGTACAGATGCATGACCTGCTTGTGGACACATGGACTCTGTGGGTCTCCCCAGGTGAAGTCATCCTTCATGGCACTGACATCATCCTTAGGGGATGACTGCTCTAGGTTTCTAGGACATGCGCGCACACACCGGAGCACATACTTTTACACATGCACTCTAGACATACAAAGTCAGCAAAAAAGAAATGTCCCTTTTTCAGGACCCTGTCTTTCAAAGATCATTTGTAAAAATCCAAATAACTTCACAGATCTTCATTGTAAAGGGTTTAAATACTGTTTCCCATGCTTGTTCAATTAACCATAAACAATTCATGAACATTCACCTGTGGAATGGTCGTTAAGACACTAACAGCTTAAAGACGGTAGGCAATTAAGGTCACAGTTATGAAAACTTAGGACATTAGATAAGCCTTTCTACTGACTCTGAAAAACACCAAAAGAAAGATACCCAGGGTCCCTGCTCATCTGCGTGAACGTGCGTTAGGCATGCTGCAAGGAGGCATGAGGACTGCAGATGTGGCCTGTGCAGATGTACTGTGAAACGCCTAAGACAGCGCTACAGGGAGACAGGACGGACAGCTGATCGACCTCGCAGTGGCAGACCACGTGTAAAAACACCTGCACAGGATCGGTACATCTGGACATCACACCTGCGGGACAGATACAGGATGGCAACAACAACTGACCGAGTTACACCGGGAACGCACAATCCCTCCATCAGTGCTCAGACTGTCCGCAACAGGCTGAGAGAGGCTGGACTGAGGGTTTGTAGGCCTGTTGTAAGCCAGGTCCTCACTAGACATCACCGGCAACAACATCGCCTGTGGGCACAAACCCACCGTCGCTGGACCAGACAGGACTGGCAAAAAGTGTTGTGGTTTTGTCTCACCAGGGGTGATGGTCGGATTCGCGTTTATCGTCAAAGGAATGAGCGTTACACCGAGGCCTGTACTTTGGAGTGGGATCGATTTGGAGGTGGAAGGTCCGTCATGGTCTGGGGCGGTGTGTCACAACATCATCGGACTGAGCTTGTTGTCATTCCTTGCAATGTCAGTGCTGTGCGTTACAGGAAAGACATCCTCCTCCCTCATGTGGTACCCTTCCTGCAGGCTCATCCTGACATGACCCTCCAGCTTGACTATGCCACGAGCCATACTGCTCATTCGGTGAGTGATTTCCTGCAAGACAGGAATTTCAGTGTTCTGCCATGGCCAGAGAAGAGCCCGGATCTCAATCCCATTCAGCACGTCTGGGATCTGTTGGATCGGAGAGTGAGTGCTAGGGCCATTTCCCCCAGAAATGTCCGGGAACTTGCAGGTTCCTTGGTGGGAGAGTGGGGTAACATCTCACAGCAAGAACTGGCAAATCTGGTGCAATCCATGAGGAGGAGATGCACTGCAGTACTTAATGCAGCTGGTGGCCACACCAGACACTGACTGTTACTTTTGATTTTGACGCACTCTCTGTTCAGGGACACATTATTCAATTTATGTTAGTGACATGTCTGTGGAACTTGTTCAGTTTATGTCTCAGTTGTTGAATCATACAAATATTTACAAAATAAATGCAGTTGACAGTGAGAGGACGTTTCTTTTTTTGCTGAGTTTAGATGCACCATCAGGCAAATGTGCACACCCATCCCTAGACTCATACACACTGAATTATCTAGACTGTTTCATTGACCTAAATTACCTCCTGGTCTGCATTACCCTCTGAGTGCTACTGTACGTCTGGAAAATTGATAACTTGGACATTATTCCATCATTCATGGGGAAGACAATACAATGACATTAAAACACTTGGAAACCAACTGCAGTTGAAATCAGGGCTTTGTTTAACATCACACTTTTCTATTTCTTCATGTTACGCAAATATAGATGATTGATTCTATACCGCAAAGTCAGAAATGGTTACGCAAGTTGCCTTTACATAAAACGGTGCTGTAATCGGGTAATTATAGGATTAAGATTGCTATGTGGAGAAGAGGACTTCTCAGGTGTACTGACAAGTGAGGGAGAAGATAGAGGGTGGGGGACAGAGGGTTAAGTGTATACTGTGCCTGGGGGGGGGGCACCTGAAACTCCCCTGTGCCTCTCTCAGAGCGTGGGAGGTGACCGCTTGAGCTGCATGTGTTAGTGTGGCAAATAGAGGATCAGAGGTGATCCCTAAGAGAGAGAGAGACAGAGAGACAGAGAGGGGAAGAGAGAGAGGAAGAGAGAGAGAGAGATAATAACAAAGCTTTAGAGACTTAACCCCCCCCAAAGCAAAGGGTGAGATTGTTTTTCCACGCGCCGTTTGGTGCATGAGTGAGAAGGTACGGGTGGGGAGGGGGGTTCTAGAACTGAAAGTGCTGAAAGATGGAGTGACATTTATGCTAGCATAATATTCCATGACAAATATGAGCATTTCTGAATGTTTACTATGATGGAGAGAGTAAAAATCAAGCAATGCTTGGACACGAAACAGACAACAGTTGAGTTGACTTACAAACAGTCTGCGTTCCATGTGGGGTGCCTTGGCCCTTGGGCCACCATTCCCCTCAATGCCCCAGGAACCTGCCAGCTGAGGTAAGTTACATCCAGCATAGGCCTTTATGCATTCAGGGCATCCAGCCACTCATAAGGCTTCACATACGTTGATTGTGTCATAGGGCTGAGGCAAGAATATGATTAGATTAGACAAATTAGCACACAGACCATTGATGCTAACTATGGTGGTGGCTAATGGCAGTGGCTATGCTCATTCTGTGTAGTCTACAGATAATTATACCACTGTGTTCTCTGTTTGCCTATTGCGTAACGCTATAGTAGGCCATGCAGATTGTGCAAACCTAACAACTGGAACATAAAGCAATTACAACCAACATTGTCTTTTCTTTCAGGATGTAGCTGTCATCACTTTTTCCTCATTGTTCCTTTTCCTGTCTCTAATAATTCTCTATTCATCCTTCCTCTCTCTTTATGTTGACCAAAGCATGTTATTTGACAGACTTAGCACAAACATACTCAGCGTATACATTAGTGTGCATACCATGTCTGCCAAGGCACCCCAAGCAAGGATTATTCCATGCACCCCAAACACAAACACATTGCAATCAGTGTAAAGTTGGTGTTACCAAAACACTTCAACAGCAAAAATGACTGGTTCCCCACCCCCCCTCACTCCCTATCCTTTCCCCAGGGTGTGACAGTGTGAAAATAGGAAAAAGAGGAGGAGGAGGGGAGGAGGGCGTGAGTTTACAGGCTGTAACTCATCCCTGGTCAGATAGGAGGATACTGACGATCAGATAGCAATCTGGGACTGAAGGGGCCAGTGGATTCCTTCCACTAGACATGGCCTGGCCTGTCCATACTCTTAACCCGCTCACCTCAGCCTCCCTCCCTTCCCTCAGCCCCAGGTTCCCAGGGTAACCCAGCCAACTCACCAGAGAGAAGATCTGAGAAACATTTGTCACGTTTAAGCATGCAGGCCCTTGCTTAGTACTCTAACATCCACTCATAGTGTTACCATGGCTTTGGGCGGTAGTGAGAGGGGGTCGGGGCTGTTTCCCCCTAGGTTTCAATAGATCCATATGGGATCAGCAATTACTGAAACCCACTGCAGAACCTATTAATGTCCCAAAGCTGCCATATTGTATACATTTACACGTTTCTTGAATATGTCAATGCACTGATAATTGTTAAAGAGCGACTGCCCCTAAAAAGCAACTAATCCCTTTGAAAATGGTCTATGTGGCATCAATATGAGTCAGAAACATTTATCATAGTATCAAAATTGACTACAAAGTGTAAACAGGATCATTTTAGTCATAAAGTCAGTCTTGTCTAAAACTGAGTTTGCAACCTCAGTGCCTCACAACAAGTAAATGAAGGTCGGGTTTGGATTAAGCTCCACGTCCAAATCGCACCTCCGCCTGCTTCGTTTCCCTTCATTGAATGGGGCTCCGTTGTTTCATCGCCTCCCACCAACACATTCAAAGGATCACGGCTGTTTGAGACTGATAGCCATACACTCTACGGACTGACCATGCTTCCAGCAGGATGCACAGTCAAGAACTATGGTTTGCATGCCCTGCTGGAGGCCCCAATATCATGTGCAATAGGTGGTTGGAGTTTGTTGGTCCCCAGTGGTGGTGAGTATCCCGGTAACTACACCATAGACTGGGGAAAGGGAGGATACCTAGTCAGTTGTTCAACTGAATGCCTTTAACTGAAATGTGTCTTCCGCATTTAACCCAACCCAAAACACCCATCTCAACGTCAACAGTGAAGAGGCGACTCCGGGATGCTGGCCTTCTAGGCATAATCTTTTTTTTTATTGGCCAGTCTGAGATATGACTTTTTCTTTGCAACTCTGCCTAGAAGGCCAGCACTTCTTCACTGTTGACATTGAGTTGAGACTGGTGTTTTGCGGGTACTATTTAACGAAACTGCCAGTTGAGGACTCTGTTTCTCAAACTAGACACACTAATGTACTTGTCCTCTTGCTCAGTTGTGCACCGGGGCCTCCCACTCCTCTTTTTCTTCTGGTTAGAGCCAGTTTGCACTGTTCTGTGAAGGGAGTAATACACAGCATTGTACGAGATCTTCAGTTTCTTGGCAATTTCTCTCATGGAATAGCCTTCATTTCTCAGAACAAGAATAGACTGACGAGTTTCAGTAGAAAGTTCTTTGTTTCTGGCCATTTATGGCCCGTAATCGAACCCACAAATGCTGATGCTCCAGATACTCAACTAGTCTAAAGAAGGCAAGTTTTATTGCTTCTTTAATCAGAACAACAGTTTTCAGCTGTGCTAACATAATTGCACAATGGTTTTCTAATGATCTTTTAGCCTTTTAAAATTATAAACTAGGATGGATTAGCTAACACAACGTGCCATTGGAACACAGGAGTGATGGTTGCTGATAATGGGCCTCTGTATGCCTATGTAGATATTCCATTAAAAATCAGCCATTTCCAGCTACAATAGTCATTTACAGCATTAACAATTATTTTAATGGACAAAATTCTTTGCTTTCTTTCAAAAACAAATACATTTCTAAGTGAAAAAATATATGGGGGATTGGAAGGGATGCAGACAATTACATTGATGGAAGCTACAATATATCTGCAATATTAAAGCTGCCAAATTTTTACGACATCCTAATATGGTAAAGTTGTTTCCTACTATACTGAACAAAAATATAAACGCAACACATAAAGTGTTGGTCCCATTTTTCATGAGCTGAAACAAAAGATCCCGGAAATGTTCCATATGCACAAACATATTATTTCTCTCAATATTTATGCACAAATATTTGTTACATCCCTGTTAGTGGGCATTTCTCCTTTGCCAAGATAATCTATCCACCTGGACAGGTGTGGCATATCAAGAAACTGATTAAACAGCATGATCATTACACAGCTGCACCTTGTGCAGGGGACAATTAAAGACCACTCTAAAATATGCAGTTTTGTCACACAACACAATGCCACAGATGTCTCAAGTTTTGAGGGAGTGTGCAATTGGAATGTTGACTGCAGGAATGTCCAACAGAGCTGTTGCCCGAGAATTGTATGTTAATTTCTCTACCATAAGCCACCTCCAATGTCTTTTTTGCGAATTTGGCAGAGACATCCAACCAGCCTCACAACCGCAGACCATGTGTAACCACGCCAGCCAAGGACCTCCACATCTGGCTTCTTCACCTGCAAGATCATCTGAGGAGGGGGGGTGCTGAGGAGTATTTCTTTCTGTAAAAAGCCCTTTTGTGGGGGAAAAACTCATTCTGATTGGCTGGGCCTGGCTCCCCAGTGGGTGGGCCTATGCCCTCTCAGGCCCTCCCATAGCCTCTCCCCTGTCCAGTCATGTGAAATACATAGATTAGGCCCTATTGAATGTATTGCAAATGACTGATTTCCTTCTATGAAGTGTAACTCAGTAAAATCTTTGAAATTGTTGCATGTTGCATTGATATTTTTGTTCAGTATAATTATTTGAACTACTTTAGCAATGTCATCGTATTTCCATGTCACTCTAAGTGAGAGTAATTTAGACGAGACAGTCACATTAGCCACATTAGCCATGTCTAGGGCACAAATTAATATTGGATGCAGCTATGGTGGTACTAGCTAACTCATGTCTGACTACACCAGTGTTCTAACTAGCAGCAACAAACTCAAACCAACCCAGGTCCATAGCGAAACATGTCACAGTTGGTTGCAGAGTGTAAGGGCGTCACCGGCCTGAATCTAATCCAATCTGGAGTCAGTCAGTCTACATCTATAAAGCATAGAATTACCTTCCAAACAAGATTACGTTCTTCCTCGAGCTATGTTTATAATTGAGGTATGATGATAGTTGTTGACCGTGTTTTTTATTTTAGACAAAGTGCACAGTTGGGTGCCAGAGTGATCCCCTGGTCATGAATGGATGCCGGGAACTACCAGAAGGAGTAAAGGTGGGCATCATAACATATCCAGCGATGTGATTGCAATGGTTTAGCGACCTCCAAAAAATCATTTTATTCACTGTTCACTTGCTATTTTCACAGCTTGCCAGGCAAGACCTCCGAATCAAACTGCGCAATGCGACATAACTACCCTCGTGACACCTCCCCTACTGTCGCCAGTCTCCCTCGAATCCCATGTCAAAGACAGGCCCTCATGATGACACAGACGGCTTCATCAACAATGACAGGTGTTTTGTGAAAAGTTGTATTTACAAAAAACCTGCTTGATAAACTAGTAGGCTAATTCCCCAGCCAAGCAGATACAACTAGTAGAGTCATTTTGGTTGTGAAGTGCAATAGAAAAAAACACTTTGGCTGTTTATTATATCACCCTGTCAAAGACTCTCCCGGTCGACGCCGCCTCATAAGATTGCCTGCTGCAGTTGTTTGAGAGCTGTCCAGTTTGAATCCGTACATGCAGCATAGAAAAGACCAGTAAGGGGGGTACCTTATTAGCATCATGCAGACAAGCCCTCGCTGTGAGCATTCCTATGAATGGAACAGTCAGCCATGTGTCGGCAAGTATCCGGCCAGCAACCTTCACCTGTCAACAGCAACAGTTTTCACAAGCTCATCATTTGTACAAACACGGAAGGTAAACCACTTCGTTACTTTGATACCGTTGAGAACCCAATTGTGAAACAATTTATGCAAACAGATATTATTTGTTGCTTATTCTTTCTACTTCTTAGATGCATATAATGTCTAGAGCATAACCTGGTGGAACCTGTCTGATCGAAGTGAATTAGAAAGGTGAATGCCGCGTTCAGCCTGGTTCCACCAGGCTAATGATAACCACCACTGATATCATAATCAGTGTTGTGCGTGTGCGACTGCCCAGTATCTTTGATGAGTGGCCAGGAGCTGACCAACGCTGCTATGTACATTAACGGGGCTCTGGCAAAGACCTCACCTCCAGCCTCGCCTCTTGCCTGCTCCACAACGGTGGCCGACGGCGAGAACAGAATTAGGTAGGTTTTTAGGTAACCCTGTTCAAACGTCAACATAGCGTATGTTTGTGTCAGATGTCACCGATCCCGAACTTCCACTGGTAATAGAACAGTGTGTGTATGTGTTCACAGATGCATGAGATGCGGAGAGACCCGGCACTCAACACATCCACTCAACACATCCACTCAACCCATCCACTCAACACATCCACTCAACACATCCACTCAACCCATCCACTCAACACATCCACTCAACCCATCCACTCAACCCATCCACTCAACCCATCCACTCAACACATCCACTCAACACATCCACTCAACCCATCCACTCAACACATCCACTCAACACATCCACTCAACCATCCACTCAACCATCCACTCAACACATCCACTCAACCCATCCACTCAACCATCCACTCAACACATCCACTCAACACATCCACTCAACCCATCCACTCAACCCATCCACTCAACCCATCCACTCAACCATCCACTCAACACATCCACTCAACCCATCCACTCAACCCATCCACTCAACACATCCACTCAACCCATCCATTCAACCCATCCACTCAACCCATCCACTCAACACATCCACTCAACCCATCCACTCA
Organism: Oncorhynchus keta; assembly: GCF_023373465.1. NCBI lineage: Eukaryota > Metazoa > Chordata > Actinopteri > Salmoniformes > Salmonidae > Oncorhynchus > Oncorhynchus keta. The sequence goes on along the minus strand of NC_068421.1, from coordinate 43,773,090 downwards.
ACACATCCACTCAACCCATCCACTCAACACATCCACTCAACCATCCACTCAACCCATCCACTCAACACATCCACTCAACACATCCACTCAACCCATCCACTCAACACATCCACTCAACACATCCACAATGAAGTGAATACTAATAATACAGTACAGCACACATGTTCAGTAATAGAAAACACCCTTTTCATTCCATATGTCACTGATGAACTCTGCTTCAACTCTGCCTATTTCCACAGGCGGACTGGAGACCATAATTGGGTAGGCTTTATCTGACCTGTTCAATCTAGTACCTGTTTGTGTGTCAGATATGACCTATCCCAACCGCCATTGGTAATAGAACAGTGACTATGTGTGTACGTGTTCACAGAAACAAAATACAGACCGAGAGAGACCTGGCACTCTGCAATCAAATTTTACGAGACACAACGTTTACCTTGAATTGTTGAATTGTATGGTATAAGTCAATATTGGGAGAGAAAAACCTTGTGTATTCTGCACCAGGATCAGGGAACTCCTGTTGTATACGGGACACCACACAGGAAGGTATGACCACGCTGAGATGTTTGCCAAGGTAGTCTCATTACCACCAGACAAAATGTCGATAGTCACAGTGTCTATATCAGCTGTGAATTACAATGAAAGACGAAAGGTTCACATTACTATATTAGCAAAACACTGCTTCTATGGCATTATGTAAAGGGTTGATTATTCTTCATGGACCAGTTACTACATTTGAAAGTTATCGAAACACATACTTTAGAAAATCTACATAAATGCTGCAATTGCAATCTTCTCATAACTCTGTAGGCTACTGACCTATTCAGAGCTTCCTCCGGCATCTCCACCATACATCTGCCTGTAGTTATTGAACTCAACCTGCAAGATTTTTTTTTGTTGTCGTTGTGATTGAGTTTGGGGAAGCAGCTGCTGGCAAGGTCAGTTTGTCTTGGTGGTGGCTAAGAACTCCTCAAGAAACACCCTCATTAAACCACACCCCCAAAACCAACTCATGTTTGGCTTCTGTCATGGCCGCCAGACTTTCTTGAGGAGCAAGGCAAAAAACGAAACCACCGGATGCAGTTCCACTTTAAAATCTTTTGAATTGTTGGTTAGCAATAGAGAACAACAACTTTTTGAGATATTACTAACATATACTGCCGTACTTCCTTGTAAGAAAAGTGGAGATAAAATGGAAGATGAATCTCTCATGTGATGTTTTTTTAAAATTGTAAGACATCCAAACATTTGATAAAATATGTGAAAAGTCCAGACTAGGCTTAACGGGTACTGAATGTGTACTTGGACGCTCATGTGTGTTCCAAATAAGCCCACCTCTTAAACAGTCCATTTTAATTCATTTCCAAATGTTAAAACGTACAAATGATTTTAATAATCTCCCTTAAAGTTCTTAAAATAAACTGACGATTACTATTCATCATGAAAGTAGCACTCTGCCAACCAGTAAACACCTGATTCAACTTATCAACTAAACAGAGACTTCAATCAAGACAAGATTAGGTTCAATCAGGTGTGTTGTTACTCGGTCAGAATGTAAACCTACACCCACACCGGCCTTCTGTCGATAAGACGCCACGCACAAAGACCATAACACACACAACTTTCAACGATTTATCTGAAAGCTGATTCACATTTTCTGTCCTGCTACTCTTGTTAATTAGTTCAACTTGTCTTCCTAAAGCCTGCCTGAAGACAGTTTCAAATCTCCCTCTCTACTGTTGGATTATAAAAGGCATAGGTAGTGGACAATATATATTTTTTTCATGTCCTGCATGAATGAAGGACAACAATATGACAAATCCCGACCCAAAATGCATGAGAAGTCAGTCGTCCAATAGTCATCTTCTTTTCTCTCTTTTGTTTACATTTTTTGTCCACCACTTGAAGGTCTTCTATCCCTGATATCCTTCATCCCTGATCTAATTATTCTCTGCATCAATGACTACCTGTCCACTCCAAACGTCTTGGTGAGAGTTCAGGAGTTTCTAATTGTTACAAATGGTTTCTAATCTTGTTTAAGGCATCATGGCTACCTGCCTAATATGCACAACTGTAGTTTTTGTGTGTTTTAATCAACTTAAAATCAACAACAACAAAAACATTTAAGCTCAGGTTCATTGAATATTAGGGATATCAACACACTATCCCATGAGTTTCAATGCAAACCGGGCTTAATAGGAGCATACAGTGCCTTCAAAAAGTATTCACAACCCTTGACTTTGTCTACATTTTGTTGTGTTCCAGCCTGAATTTAAAATGGATATATATTGGGAATGTGTGTCACTGGCCTACACACACACACACACACACACACACACACACACACACACACACACACACACACACACACACACACACACACACACACACACACACACACACACACACACACACACACACACCATTATCCATTATGTCAAAGTGGAATTATGTTTTTATTAAAAATGAAAAGCTGAAATGTCTTGAGTCAATAAGTATTCAACCCCTTGGTTATGGCAAGCCTAAATAAGTTCAGGAGTAAAAATGTGCTTAACAAGTCACATAATAAGTTGCATGGACTCACTCTTTGTGCAATAATAGTGTTTAACATGTTTTTTTGAATGACTATCAACTCTGTACCCCACACATACAATCATCTGTAGAGTCGAGCTGTGAATTTCAAACACAGATTCAACCACAAAGAAGAGGGAGGTGTTCTGATGCCTCGCAAATAAGGGCACCTATTGGTAGATGAGTAAAATATATATATAGCTTTGAGCATGGTGAAGTTCTAAATTACCCTTTGGATGGTGTATCAATACACCCAGTCGCTACAACGATACAGGCGTCGTTCCTAACTCAGTTGCACGGAAAGGATGGAAACCGATCAGGGATTTCATCATGAGGTCATGGGTTACTTTTAAACAGTAAGTGTTTAATGGTTGTGATAGGAGACATTTACATTTACATTACATTTAAGTCATTTAGCAGACGCTCTTATCCAGAGCGACTTACAAATTGGTGCATACACCTTATGACAACCAGTGGAACAGCCACTTGCATCTAAATCTTGTTGGGGGAGAAGGGGGGTGAGAAGGATTACTTACCCTTACTTACCCTATCCTAGGTATTCCTTGAAGAGGTGGGGTTTCAGGTGTCTCCGGAAGGTGGTGATTGACTCCGCTGTCCTGGCGTCGTGAGGGAGTTTGTTCCACCATTGGGGGCCAGAGCAGCGAACAGTTTTGACTGGGCTGAGCGGGAACTGTACTTCCTCAGTGGTAGGGAGGCGAGCAGGCCAGAGGTGGATGAACGCAGTGCCCTTGTTTGGGTGTAGGGCCTGATCAGAGCCTGGAGGTACTGAGGTGCCGTTCCCCTCACAGCTCCGTGGCGAGCACCATGGTCTTGTAGCGGATGCGAGCTTCAACTGGAAGCCAGTGGAGAGAGCGGAGGAGCGGGGTGACGTGAGAGAACTTGGGAAGGTTGAACACCAGACGGGCTGCGGCGTTCTGGATGAGTTGTAGGGGTTTAATGGCACAGGCAGGGAGCCCAGCCAACAGCGAGTTGCAGTAATCAAGACGGGAGATGACAAGTGCCTGGATTAGGACCTGCGCCGCTTCCTGTGTGAGGCAGGGTCGTACTCTGCGGATGTTGTAGAGCATGAACCTACAGGAACGGGACACCGCTTTGATGTTAGTTGAGAACGTCAGGGTGTTGTCCAGGATCACGCCAAGGTTCTTAGCGCTCTGGGAGGAGGACACAATGGAGTTGTCAACCGTGATGGCGAGATCATGGAACGGGCAGTCCTTCCCCGGGAGGAAGAGGAGCTCCGTCTTGCTGAGGTTCAGCTTGAGGTGGTGATCCGTCATCCACACTGATATGTCTGCCAGACATGCAGAGATGCGATTCGCCACCTGGTCATCAGAAGGGGAAAGGAGAAGATTAATTGTGTGTCGTCTGCATAGCAATGATAGGAGAGACCATGTGAGGTTATGACAGAGCCAAGTGACTTGGTGTATAGCGAGAATAAGAGAGGGCCTAGAACAGAGCCCTGGGGACACCAGTGGTGAGAGCGCGTGGTGAGGAGACAGATTCTCGCCACGCCACCTGGTAGGAGCGACCTGTCAGGTAGGACGCAATCCAAGCGTGGGCCGCGCCGGAGATGCCCAACTCGGAGAGGGTGGAGAGGAGGATCTGATGGTTCACAGTATCGAAGGCAGCCGATAGGTCTAGAAGGATGAGAGCAGAGGAGAGAGAGTTAGCTTTAGCAGTGCGGAGCGCCTCCGTGATACAGAGAAGAGCAGTCTCAGTTGAATGACTAGTCTTGAAACCTGACTGATTTGGATCAAGAAGGTCATTCTGAGAGAGATAGCGGTAGAGTTGGCCAAGGACGGCACGCTCAAGAGTTTTGGAGAGAAAAGAGAGAAGGGATACTGGTCTGTAGTTGTTGACATCGGAGGGATCGAGTGTAGGTTTTTTCAGAAGGGGTGCAACTCTCGCTCTCTTGAAGACGGGAGGGACGTAGCCAGCGGTCAGGGATGAGTTGATGAGCAAGGTGAGGTAAGGGAGAAGGTCTCCGGAAATGGTCTGGAGAAGAGAGGAGGGGATAGGGTCAAGCGGGCAGGTTGTTGGGCGGCCGGCCGTCACAAGACGCGAGATTTCATCTGGAGAGAGAGGGGAGAAAGAGGTCAGAGCATAGGGTAGGGCAGTGTGAGCAGAACCAGCGGTGTCGTTTGACTTAGCAAACGAGGATCGGATGTCATCGACCTTCTTTTCAAAATGGTTGACGAAGTCATCTGCAGAGAGGGAGGAGGGAGGGGGGAGGTGGAGGGAGGAGAAGGTGGCAAAGAGCTTCCTAGGGTTAGAGGCAGATGCTTGGAATTTAGAATGGTAGAAAGTGGCTTTAGCAGCAGAGACAGAGGAGGAAAATGTAGAGAGGAGGGAGTGAAAGGATGCCAGGTCCGCAGGGAGGCGAGTTTTCCTCCATTTCCGCTCGGCTGCCCGGAGCCCTGTTCTGTGAGCTCGCAATGAGTCGTCGAGCCACGGAGCGGGAGGGGAGGACCGAGCCGGCCTGGAGGATAGGGGACATAGGGAGTCAAAGGATGCAGTAAGGGAGGAGAGGAGGGTTGAGGAGGCAGAATCAGGAGATAGGTTGGAGAAAGTTTGAGCAGAGGGAAGAGAAGATAGGATGGAAGAGGAGAGAGTAGCGGGGAGAGAGAGCGAAGGTTGGGACGGCGCGATACCATCCGAGTAGGGGCAGTGTGGGAAGTGTTGGATGAGAGCGAGAGGGAAAAGGATACAAGGTAGTGGTCGGAGACTTGGAGGGGAGTTGCAATGAGGTTAGTGGAAGAACAGCATCTAGTAAAGATGAGGTCAAGCGTATTGCCTGCCTTGTGAGTAGGGGGAAGGTGAGAGGGTGAGGTCAAAAGAGGAGAGGAGTGGAAAGAAGGAGGCAGAGAGGAATGAGTCAAAGGTAGACGTGGGGAGGTTAAAGTCGCCCAGAACTGTGAGAGGTGAGCCGTCCTCAGGAAAGGAGCTTATCAAGGCATCAAGCTCATTGATGAACTCTCCGAGGAACCTGGAGGGCGATAAATGATAAGGATGTTAAGCTTGAAAGGGCTGGTAACTGTGACAGCATGGAATTCAAAGGAGGCAATAGACAGATGGGTAAGGGGAGAAAGAGAGAAAGACCACTTGGGAGAGATGAGGATCCCGGTGCCACCACCCCGCTGACCAGAAGCTCTCGGGGTGTGCGAGAACACGTGGGCGGACGAGGAGAGAGCAGTAGGAGTAGCAGTGTTATCTGTGGTGATCCATGTTTCCGTCAGTGCCAAGAAGTCAAGGGACTGGAGGGAGGCATAGGCTGAGATGAACTCTGCCTTGTTGGCCGCAGATTGGCAGTTCCAGAGGCTACCAGAGACCTGGAACTCCACGTGGGTCGTACGCGCTGGGACCACCAGGTTAGGGTGGTCGCGGCCACGCGGTGTGGAGCATTTGTATGGTCTGTGCAGAGAGGAGAGAACAGGGATAGACAGACACATAGTTGACAGGCTACAGAAAAGGCTACGCTAATGCAAGGAAATTGGAATGACAAGCGGACTACACGTCTCGAATGTTCAGAAAGTTAAGCTTACGTAGCAAGAATCTTATTGACTAAAATGATTAAAATGATACAGTACTGCTAAAGTAGGCTAGCTGGCAGTAGCTGCGTTGTTGACACTACACTAATCAAGTCGTTCCGTTGAGTGTAATAATTCTACAGTGCTGCTATTCGGGGGCTAGCTGGCTAGCTAGCAGTGTTGTTTACGTTACGTTGAGTTAAAAGAACGACAATAGCTGGCTAGCTAACCTAGGAAATCGGTCTAGACTACACAATTATCTTTGAAACAAAGACGGCTATGTAGCTAGCTACGATCAAACAAATCAAACCGTTGTACTGTAATGAAATGAAAATGTGATACTCCCTGACCGGTGATTGAATTCGAAACAAAATGTGATACTACCTGTGAATGCGACCGGGTTGTTGAGTTCTATTCAGTAGACGTTGGCTAGCTGTTAGCTGTTAGCTGTTGGCTAGCTAGCAGAGTCTCCTACGTTAAGGACGACAAATAGCTGGCTAGCGAACCTCAGTGAATTAAGATAATCACACCAAGGCTACACACACTAAACTACACAATTATCTTGGAAACAAAGACAGCTATGTAGCTAGCTAACACTGAACTAATCAAGTCGTACAGTTGAGTGAATAGCACTACAGTGATGCTAATCTGTGTGCGTTAGCTAGCGTTGCTAGCTCCTGGGCGAATAGCAGTGAAGGCTACGTTAGGGCGACGAAATACGAAATACGATAATTATGCAATTATCTCTGATACAAGGACGGCTATGTAGCTAGCTAAGAAGAATGGCTAAGATTATGTAGCTAGCTAACAGTAAACTAATCAAGTCGTACAGTTGAGTGAATAGCACTACAGTGATGCTAATCTGTGTGCGTTAGCTAGCGTTAGCTAGCTCCTGGGCGAATAGCAGTGAAGGCTACGTTAGGGCGACGAAATACGATAATTATGCAATTATCTCTGATACAAGGACGGCTATGTAGCTAGCTAAGAAGAATTGCTAAGATTAGACAAATCAACCGTTGTACTATAATGAAATGTAATGAAAAAGTTATACAACCTGCAGAGCGAAGTGCGAATGCGACCGCTCGCTCCAACCGGAACCGGACAACTGAGGATGGCTCAACAACATTGTAGTAACTCCACAATACTAACCTAAATGACAGAATAAAAGCCTGTACAGAATGAAAATATTCCAAAACATGCATCCTGTTTGCAATAAGGCACTAAAGTAAAACTGAAAAAAAATGTGGCAAAGAAATAAACTTTTTGTCCTGAATACAAAGTGTTATGTTTTTGGGACAAATTCAACACATCCCTGAGTACCATTCTTCATATTTTCAACCAAAGTGGTGGCTGCATCATGTTATGGGTATGCTTGTCATTGTCATGGACTAGGTTTTTGGGGGGGATACAAATAAATGGAATAGAGCTAAGCACAGGAAAAATCCTAGAAGAAAACCTGGTTCAGTCTGCTTTCCAACAGACACTGGGAGACAAATAATTCACCTTTCAGCAGGACAATAACCTAAAACACAAGGCCAAATATACACTGTAGTTGTTTACCCAGATGACATTTAATGCTTCCGAGTGGCCTAGTTACAGTTTTGAATTAAATCAGCTTGAAAATCTATGACAAGACTTGAAAATGGCTGTCTTGCAATGATCAACAACCAACTTGACAGAGCTTGAAGAATATAAAAAGAATAAAGTGCAAATATTGAACAATCCTGGTGTGCAAAGCTCTTAAAGACTTACCCAAAAAGACTCACAGCTGGAATCGCTGCAAAAGGTCATTCTAACAGATATTGACTGTAAATTAGATATTATTTCTGTTTCATTTTTTAATAAAATGTACACAAATTTGGGATATAAGTATACACTATAGACTACAATATTATTGATCATATTGAACCAGATTTATTTATTGACATTTACATTTTGTAAAGAGGGTATGCTTTTTGTGCTACTGTACCCTTTAATTTAAGCACACCTGAGAAAAATGTCAAATTTACAAAAATGACATCTATGTTTAACAATTTAACAGGAAAATAAGACTAAATGCATTCAAAGATGTAAGCCGTGAAATACTGTATGTTATCTTGTTGTAGTTCACCAAGTTATGTTGCCACTGAGTGACATTGACATGCAAGCATGACTCCAAGCATGAAAAACCCATATTTTCAATTGGCAAGAAATAGTAATTCATTAATGCCCGTGAAATATGCTATCATGTACATATATTAGCACATTCATCTCTTAATTTTACATAAAGTATGATCACTTATCCGAGAAGGTACTAAAACTATTTGAAATATGTGTTTAGCGGAGGGTCGCCTCAACACCGGAAAATGTTTGTTCTTGTTCTTTTTGTTTGAATCCAAAAGATGGACGTGAGCATCATGGTTACGTGGGCTATTAAGGTACACTTACTCTATCAAATTTGCCATTTGGTTTGTGTGTTGTCTTTAACCCTTTGTACCCTTCACACTACTGTCCTATGGTGCCACCTTAACCCTCACATCAATGCCCCCTTTGTACCCTTCACACTACTGTCCTATGGTGCCACCTTAACCCTCACATCAATGCCCCCTTTGTACCCTTCACACTACTGTCCTATGGTGCCACCTTAACCCTCACATCAATGCCCCCTTTGTACCCTTCACACTACTGTCCTATGGTGCCACCTTAACCCTCACATCAATGCCCCCTTTGTACCCTTCACACTACTGTCCTATGGTGCCTCCTTAACCCTCACATCAATGCCCCCTTGAACCCATTGCCGGCCATGGCCTAGGATCACTGGGTTTACTGAACCAGAAGGGAAAGCAGGAACTCCGGGTGAGACCGAGAGACCGCAACAACACTTGTTGTTTACATTGTAAATTACGATGCCTCATGTTGTCACAAGGTGCAGACTCCCGGCCGCAAACCTAAACCTATATGGGTGGGTCTGGGTGGGCATCTAACCTTGGTGGCAGCTTTGGTTCTGGACGATCCCCCCTTCTTTACTCTGAGTCCGCTTTTGTATCACGATCCTCGCCGTAGGCCCCAGGCTGGGGACCCTCGCTGTGTGGATCACCGCCATATGTTCTGGACTGGGGACCGTCACTGGAGACCCCGGACTGGGGACCGTCGCTGGAGGTTCCGGTCTGTGAACTGTCGCCGGACGCTCTGGACTGAGTACTGTCGCCGGACGCTCTGGACTGAGTACTGTCGCCGGACGCTCTGGACTGAGTACTGTCGCCGGACGCTCTGGACTGGGTACTGTCGCCGGACGCTCTGGACTGAGTACTGTCGCCGGACGCTCTGGACTGGGTACTGTCGCCGGACGCTCTGGACTGAGTACTGTCGCCGGACGCTCTGGACTGAGTACTGTCGCCGGACGCTCTGGACTGAGTACTGTCGCCGGACGCTCTGGACTGAGTACTGTCGCCGGACGCTCTGGACTGAGTACTGTCGCCGGACGCTCTGGACTGAGTACTGTCGCCGGACGCTCTGGACTGAGTACTGTCGCCGGACGCTCTGGACTGCCGAGGCGCACTGTAGGCCTGGTGCGTGGTGCCGGCACTGGTGGTACCGGGCTGGGGACACGCACCTCATGGCGAGGGCGAGGAGCAGGAACAGGGCGTACTGGACTGTGGAGGTGTACTGGAGGTCTGGAGTGTAGAGCTGACACAACCCGTCCTGGCTGGATGTTTACAGGGCGCTGGCACAGGACGTACTGGGCTGTGTAGACTCACCAGAGACACAGTACGCAAAGCCGGCACAGGATATCCTGGTCCAAAGAGGTACACTGGAGACCAAGAGCGCTGAGCCGGCACCCTCCTTCCTGGCTGGATGCCCATTCTAGCCCGGGCAATGCGAGGAGCTGGAATAGAGCGCACCGGGCTAGAATAGCGCACTGGAGACACCGTGTGCTCCACCGCATAACAAGGTGCCTGACCAGTAACACGCTCACCACAGTAAGCACGAGGAGTTGGCTCAGGTCTCTGACCTGACTCATGCAATCTCCTCATGTGCCCCACACATAAAAAATAAAAAATGATTGGGGCTGCCAATCAAAAAACTACACAAACCACCCTTGTCACACCCTGACCTAACCAAATAATAAAGAAAACAAAGATAACTAAGGTCAGGGCGTGACACATTTATCCTTTCTTCTTGTAGTATTGTTATTTTCCACTTAAACACAAGTCTACATATTCAGTGGATTATCATCTATAAAGAAGTGCTCTTCAGTGGACCATTAACAGCCCCCCAAAACACATAAAAGGATCCAATAGAAAAATCTAAGGAATAGATTAAAGTCCAGATTATTCAAATTTGGCAAAATAAACATGGCTTTTCCTGTTTAAATACAATAGATCTCCGGGTAGGTTCCGGTGCCTTGGTCCTATTTTGGAAACCTTGCATCAACAGCATAGTTTCTCCCTGTTGTGACTCTACCGAAATTCTACTTTTAGAAGGTGACCTTCTCTCCAAAAGTCAGATTATCAAAGTAGAAGCTAGTTTCTCAAACCAGCTTCTCCAATCAGATGCCAGATAGCAGCGTGTCCAACCAAAAACAACCTTCTCAAACCAGGTGCCAGGCCCTCTAATCAAAAGCCCGACTCTCTTGTGCGAACTCTCTTGGGGCGGCAGGGTGGCCTAGTGGTTCGAGCATTGGACTAGTAACCGAAAGGTTGCAAGTTGAAATCCCCGAGCTGACAAGGTACAAATCTGTCGTTCTGCCCCTGAACAAGGCAGTTAACCCACTGTCCCTAGTCCGTCATTGAAAATAAGAATTTGTTCTTAACTGACTTGCCTAGTTAAATAAAGGTAAAATAAAAATGTAAGCATCAATGGGGGGGTATCAGTATGGAGGCATAACCAGAACCCTACCTATTCTGATCCTGTTGCTAGAGCAGGGTCCCACGTGCAGCTCTGGCAGTGCAGAGCTTCCTGCCACAGACTTCAAGCATAAACCACCTCTAATCTTTTATTACACCTTTATTTAAACAGGAAGTCTTATTGAGATAAAGGCGATAAGGAATCTATTTTCTAAAGGAGACCTTTATAAAGCGGTGATAAGCTCTGTACATAAGAAAGAGAGGTGACGTGGACGCTAAGGCCCAAGGCCTTTCAAGTTGTAACCCCTCAGTGGTGAAATGGTAGGCTTATAGAAAAATTGAACTAGAAATGGAGGACAGCAGATTCACAATACGGGCTTTAAGTTTGAACGATCCAATTTACAGTGACCCACGGAATGCACGCTCTTCATTTTGCGACATTTCTTCTTCAAAGATGTTTGTCTCTGCCAAGGTGTCCTTTTCCTCTCCTCGCATTTCTATGCTCCTCCGTGGCCTCCTCCGTGGATGAAGCTGGTGGAGTAGATAGGCGCCACACTGACCCGCAGTGTTACACAAGCAGAAGGCTTGGTAAATACACCCCATCGGAGCAACTCAGAGCAGCTCTATTCTCTCACCCCTAATGGTGTCTCCACTCACTACTCTGACAGCAAATAGGTTTGATTTGAGTCCTTCTGTTCCTTTCCACACTGCCTCCAGAGCTCAGAGCTTTGACAATGTTTTCAATATAGAGTACACACAATATGTACAATGTGTGTACATATACAAAGCACATATCACAGATATTTATTCCACCACCACTTTGTCTCTCTATAAACAGCAGGTGTTTCACTGTGTTGCTGGGATGACTAATGAAATGTATACCTTGTTGTTTATAACCATGTCTGCCAAGTACTCTGTGAAGCTCACCTGGGGTGATTCACTGTGGTTCTACAGTGGAAAATGACTCATTGGTGTTAACACCATGGATCTTGTGTGATTGTCTGAGCCTGAAGGGGGCCTTTCAGCTAGCACATAATGTTCTGAGAACCATGCTCAGCTAGCACATAATGTTCTGAGAACTATACCCAGCTAGCACACAATGTTCTGAGAACCATACCCAGCTATCACATAATGTTCTGAGAACCATATGTTTCTTAGAGCTTGGTGAGAGCGTCGTCATCCTATGGTTTTTTGCATACAGCCTTCCCACAACATTCTGGGAATGGTGCAGGACAGTTGCTTGGCTTTGGAACATTCTCAGCACATTTAAGGAACTTCACAAAATAACATAATTTTGGTATTACATTACTTTAACAGAACGTTTCCTAAAATTTCAAACATGGTTAAATTTGATGTAATTTTTGGTAATGTTCTATGAATATTCTCCAACTGGTTTGACAATTGGGAATGTTCTCATAGTTCAGAGAACGTTAAGACACAACGTTCTCCTGTAGGAATTTACATACTTTAGCAAAACATTTCCACCAGGTTTCCTCGTGTTTCTATTTAAAGTAATGTTCTCCAATTTTTCTTTGAATGTTAAGAAACAATGTTCTTCTGTGAGAATTTCAATACTTCAGCATAACACTTCCTACAGGTTTCCTCGTGTTTATATTTAAAGTAATGTTCTCCAATTTTTCTTCGAATGTTAAGAAACAATGTTCTTCTGGGAGAATTTCAATACTTCAGCATAACACTTCCTACAGGTTTCCTCGTGGTTCTATTTAAAGTCATGTTTTCACAGTGGCGTGTATTCATGGATGCCAAGGGAAGCCAGGCTTCCCCAAATGTTTGACCAATAAAATAAACAATTATAAAATCATTCATCTTTCGCCTCTCTGTGTTTTCATAATTTTACATCAATTCGCAAGTGGCTGAATCTCATTGGAGAAATCATCTGAGTGAGGGAAACAGTGCACCTCTGTCTCAATATGTGTAGCCCATGTATCTGATGCTGTCTGGAACAGAAGAGAATGACATGTTGCCGCTGTAGAATTTAAATGATTGATGCCAGCAAGCATTTGGCCTCCCAATAAATAGATCATCAGTGTTGAGCTGAGCTCAACTGTGGGTTGTCCTGGCGCTCAAAACACCCCCCAAAGGAGGCCAGTTTGGATTTGGCTTCACACAATCAAATCACATCCTACGCAAAACATCATCATTGTCAGACACACGTGTCTGTTTCTGATATACTTGTGTTGATGTCCTGCAGTAGCTAGCTTGCTAAACTGTCCCTTTCCTAAACCATGGATGGAGATGGGGATTTGGACTTATGGTTTTGACTTAATTCTCCGTACTGGCCAATGATTATGACGGTGATTCTGATCGAACCATAAATTAATATATTGTGCTACTGGCCTGAGACGATTGAAGTTTAACGCACACACACACTCACACACGCAAAGACAGAAATCAGTATCATCGACAGCCACATGATATTTAGCAACACTGATTGGACTAAATTGTTTTTGTTATCTGTAGGTTTGTTTTCAGAGTATTAAACTAAGCATATTCTGCCACTGTGTGACTGTTTGTTGTCATGGCCTTACTGTATATCACGGGGGCGTATGAACGAATGGGTTATAGAGCAAACAAAGCAAATATCACAAGGTTGTAATATGGCTTTCTTATTGGCTTAGCTTGGCTTTCACGGTGATTTTACCCAAGCACCGGTACTGTGTTCTCAGAACGTTCAGAGAACATGAAGGAACAACGTATTTCTGTGGGAATTTCAGTACTTCAGCATAACGTTTTCTGCAGGTTTCCTCGTGGTTCTATTCTCGAAACACTAAGATGACTTTCCATTTTTTTTTTTTAAACACAAGAAAACATGAGTAATGTAAATGTGTTGTACCTGTGCTTGGAGTTACAAAACAGTTAACCTAAGCTAGCAATGTTATTAAACGTCTTATTGAGACATGTTCTCAGAACATTATTTAATTACCTCCAAATAATCTATGATCAAATAAATTACTTTCTCAGAACGTTAATAAAACCTCCCAGGTTTAAAGTCAAATGTTCTCAAAACATTCCTGCAACCTAACCATTTAAATTCCCAGAACATGCTACATTTTCACTTTCATTCTCAGAACATTTAAAAAAAACAACAACATTGTTTTAAATGGTCAGGAAACCTGTGATTTCTTAATCCGGGCCCTGGAGACAGCACTGAGATAGGAGAACAGGGAGAGGGGGAGAGAAGATAAGAGACAGGGTGTGCAGTAGAGCTCCAGAGGTTTTTCCACAGAAGAAAAAAACATGCATTTTTTTTCACCCCCCCCCACACCTCAAAGTGTGCAGTCGAGTAGAGACCACCTTAAGAAAACATCCGTGCCCCCACACGGCGTTGTGCCTTGCGCTTCCTTCTCTCTTTAATGTCAGTGAAGTGGTCTTTTAAACAGGGCTGGGGAGGCTGAGGGGGAATCTGACAGCGCAGAACAAAGGCAGGGAGGAACCAGGGGAAATAGTGGTTGTGGAGGGCTCTGTCATTTATCACCTGTTGTCCTTGGGCGGTCCTCCCCTCCATTCTGTGCTTTGAATGTGTGTGTGTGTGTGTGTGTGTGTGTGTGTGTGTGTGTGTGTGTGTGTGTGTGTGTGTGTGTGTGTGTGTGTGTGTGTGTGTGTGTGTGTGCGTGCGTGCGTGCGTGCGTGTGTGTGTGTGTGTGTGTGTGTGTGTGTGTGTGTGTGTGTGTGTGTGTGTGTGTGTGTGTGTGTGTGTGACGTGTTTAACTGTTCTTGTGGGCACCACAATACTTATTTTCCACCATAATTTGCAAATAAATTCATTAAAAATCGTACAATGTGGTTTTCTGTTTTTTTTTCTTCTCATTTTGTCTGTCATAGTTGAAGTGTACCTATGATGAAAATTACAGGCCTCTCTCATATTTTTAAGTGGGAGAACTTGGTGGCTAACTAAATACTTTTTTGCCCCACTGTATAAATGTATATATATATTTTCAACTTTATTTAACCAGGTAGGCTAGTTGAGAACAACTTCTCATTTTCAACTGCGACATGGCCAAGATAAAGCGACACAAGTGCGACACAAACAACAACACAGAGTTACACATGGAATAAACAAACATACAGTCAATAATACAATAGAGAAAGACTACACAATGTGTGCAAATGAGGTAGGATAAGGGGGGCAATGAATAGGCCATAGTGGCGAAATTATTACAGTATGGCAAATTAAACACTGGGGTGATAGATGTGCAGAAGATGAGTGTGCAAGTAGCGGTACTGGGGTGCAAAGTAGCAAAATGGGGCGGCAGGGTAGCCTAGTGGTTAGAGTGTTGGACTAGTAACTGTTCGTTCCAGTCATTGGCAGCACAGAACTGGAAGGAAAGGCGGCCGAAGGAGGAATTGGCTTTGAGGCTGACCAATGAAATATACCTCCTGGAGCGCGTGCTGCGGATGGGTGCTGCAATGGTGACCAGTGAGCTGAGATAAGGCGGAGCTTTACCTAGCAATGACGTATAGATGACCTGGAGCTAGTGGGTTTGGCGACGGATATGAAGCGAGGGCCAGCCAATGAGAGCATATAGGTCGCAGTGGTGGGTAGTACATGGGGTTTTGGTGACAAAACGGATGGCACTGTAATAGACTGCATCCAATTTGCTGAGTAGAGTGTTGGAGGCAATTTTGTAAATGACATCGCTGAAGTCAAGGGTCTGTAGGAGAGTCAATTTTACGAGGGTATGTTTGGCAGCATGAGTGAAGGATGCTTTGTTGCGAAATAGGAAGCCAATTCTAGATTTAATCTTGGATTGGAGATGCTTAATGTGAGTCTGGAAGAAGAGTTTACAATCTAACCAGACACCTAGATATTTGTAGTAGTCCACATATTCTATGTCAGAACCGTCCAGAGTAGTGATGCTGGACGGGTGGGTAGGTGTGGGCAGCGATTGGTTGAAGAGCATGCGTTTAGTTTTGCTTGCATTTAAGAGTAGTTGGAGGCCATGGAAGAGGAGTTGTATGGCATTGAAGCTCGTCTGGAGGTTAGTTAACACAGTGTCCAAAGAAGGGCCAAGAGGTATACAGAATGGTGTCGTCTGCGTAGAGATAGATCAGAGAATCACCAGCAGCAAGAGCTACCTCATTGATGTATACAGAGAGAAGAGTCGGCCCAAGAATTGAACCCTGTGGCACCCCCATAGAGACTGCCAGAGGTCCAGACAACAGGCCCTCTGATTTGACACACTGAGCCTAAGGGTTAGGGTTAGGAGCTAAGGTCAGGTTTAGGGTTAGCGTTAAGGTTAGGTTTTTGAGTTAAGGTTAGTTAAGGTTGTAACAGTATAACTTTAGACCGTCCCCTCGCCCATACCCGGGCGCGAACCAGGGACCCTTTGCATACATCAACAACAGTCACCCACGAAGCATCATTACCCATCGCTCCACAAAAGCAAGGGGAACTACTACTTCAAGGTCTCAGAGCAAGTGACGTCACAGGTTGAAACGCTATTTAGCGCGCACCATCGCTAACTAAGTTAGCCATTTCACATCCGTTACATAAGGGTACAGGTTAGGGTTAGGTTTAGGGTTAGGGATTACGGAATTAAGGATTTTGAATGGGACTGAATTGTGTCCCACCACAAGGTTAGCTGTACAAGACTGTGTGTGCGCGCTAGACAGTATGGCAAGGTGATGAATGAGAATGCAGGCATTCTTCATCAAAAGCTCAAAAGACATTGCTTTGTTCAACTTTTTCAAAAGGGAGGAATAGTCAACTTGTTGCCAGCCCCTGCAAGTCCACACACCCAACCCCCCTCCTAACACACAACCAGACTTCCTGGCAAAATAAAGACAACAGAAAGACTAAAAGACAGTACATAAACAGACTTAACCACAAACCTATGGAACACTATACAGACTGATCATATAATGACAATACTAGAGAATATCTTCTCAGCTAGATATAGATAGGTAGCCAAATGGTTAGAGTGTTTGACTAGTAACTGAAAGGTTGCTAGATCAAATCCCTGAGCTGACAAGGTTCAAATCTGTTGTTCTGCCCCTGAACAAGGCAGTTATTAGGCTGTCATTGAAAGTAAGAATTTGTTCTTAACTGACCTGCCTAGTTAAATAAAGCTAAACTAAAGAAAACATTGAGCAGTTATATTCTATGACAAAAGTATTATGATTAATTCAGGTTTAATATCATGTCATATCATCATATTATATTTAATGGAATGTCATGTCTTGTCGTAGGCCTGTCAATGTTTGGTCTAATAATTCTCAGATCGAGCTCCATATACTTCAGGCACAAACCCTTACCTGTGCCTGCCATCGCGTGGCCAGCTATTGCAACTAAATGCAGAGCTGCCAACGCTCACGCATTGGCCGTGAGACACACGCATTTAACTGTCTTCTAACCCTCACACGGCACACCTCATATCTCACGCATTAAAAAGTACTGCTTTTATTTTGTATAAGTCCATTGTATAGTGCGTGAACTTTTCAACTGTAAGCTACTTCAAATCGTTATGAAATCGGAGCATCTGCGACTGGAACCTGTATCATTGTCCTGTCCTTCCATAGCGGTGTGAACCGCGGCACATTGAAGGGACCAAGAGTGTTGAATGCGCATTTTAATGAAACGCCCCTCAAGATTAGAGTGGCGCTGAATGGAGAGATATAACGTTATCCGCTGAGTTGATAAAACTGTGAAAAGAGTAGCACGGTAGCGCTGTTTTATGTACAATTTTGTCAACAAAATTAGGTGGCTTTTACTTCCGCCCAAATTGCAGAATGTAGACTTTTGACAGCATGTAGTAAAGTAGATTCAATCCACACTTGCGTTTGCCCCCATTAATAAAATCACCAATGTCTCTATTCAATTTGTTTTTATATTTCTGTGTGAAGTTGATTGGGGAAAAACATCTTGCAATCAAAATAAAATGTTGGCCTGAAAATGTCTCAAAAGAAAGGTGGATAATGGAAATAGAAGTTTCAGGGAATAATGGACAGAGAAATAGGCATTCTTACCATATTTCTTCAATGTCAAACCAGTGTCTTGTTTGCAACAGCGGTTTGCAAATAATAACATCTTAGACATCCTTATGAATTTAAGCATGGCACTTTCAAAAGTGACCTTTCCACCCAGACAGACACCTACCGAAGCAGAAAAATGTGACAGTATTAGACGATTTGGCTATACCAACATCTATGGATGGAATAACTGGGTTTGTCAAACAAGTAGGCCAACCACGTTTTTGAATAGGAAGAAATAGGCTCCAATTCTATATGTCATTTCATGATTAGGCCCATAAAAATGTTTAGTACGTGCATCCACATACAGGAGGTCCCGCACCAGGGATGTATTTTTATGTTTACTTTAACCTCTGCATCTGAGAGTTACAATGTTGCAATCACTATGCAGCCAACTGCCTACAGTAGGATACCAAGTGTCCTACTAATAATATGACACCTGTTATCGCACATGGCACGACCCCACAGTTGTTTAAAAACACATTTATTTAACCAGCCAAGTCAGTTAAGAACAAATTCGTATTTACAATGACAGCCTACCCCAGCCAAACCCGGACGACACTGGGCCAATTGTGCGCCACCCTATGGGACTCTGGATTTAAACCAGTGAGATTGTGCCTCTTTTCTCATTTGTAAAAAAAAAAAAAAATTATCTTCCGGGTAGTTTTTGTCTCTTAGACATGGTAGCAAATATGGTTTCAAATCTCTATATCTTACTTTAGGCAGAAATGATTTCCTCTAGTGGCTTGCTAACGATAACAGGCTAGGTTCGGCTACAACCTTTATTACTCATCTAAACAGGTTAGGCTACTGCCTTAATCACTAATCGTATTCATCACGCACAAACATTAAAAAACAATACAATAGTTTAATTGGCACATTTTATTTGTATTAATGTTTCACAGTTGAATAATCCCATAAAAATACACACATAGCTAGCTACCAAGGATAGTGGGAATGAAAATTTGGTTCAGGTGTAGGGGCAAATTTGTCATCAGGATATTTTATTATCAATTTACTTTATTTAGTCTGATCAGTTGAACAATTCTCATTCTTAACAAAGAGCTCAAATAAAGGGTAATTTGTGTGGTGAGTCAGCAAGAACACCTACAGTATTTTATTATTCCACATCTTCCCAATTTGACCAATGTCTGATATGCCTACTTGTGTCTTTGAAATGAAATATATGAGGCTATTTATTTTTTTGCAACCATTCATGGACAGTTTTGAATAAGTCCTACAAATAACCTTTAGATATTCATTGCTCCGGGCCATATGGTGCACACGCTAGGCAGAGATGGTAGGGGGACTCAACTCATGAACACATCATATATTGTGTCTATGTAGAGTAAGATGATGGAAAGGATCTTCAACAAGTTGGCATATACCACCTGAATACTGATATTCATTAGATTTTTTTTTAAGGTTGGGGGATTGAGAAATGAATTGTTATTTCAAGAACATTTTCAAACACACACTGGGAAACATAGATCAGGGGTGGACAATCCTCCTGGAGAGCAAGCAGGATTTTCCTATTTTAATGAGAAAGTTCACCAAAATTACTAAATGTTTGTGTCCTTACCTCGAAAGCAGTCTATGGACAAGGAAATGCAATCTATGATTTGTTTACCCATTTGACATCAACCATTAATATGAGTATTTCCTGTGCAGAGCAGTCCTACTGGCCTTCCCATTGTTTCTCCCATTTTCCTGACTCCCCATCTAATTGCATTACTGTCTGAATAAAGTGTCAAACCACCCCAAAAATATGTTTTAAAAAATGTTGCATTCTTTACATTTTATCCCCAAAAATCACAAAGTAACAAAGTCGTCGAATTTTGAGTTTTTATTTAATGTTCAAAGCATTCTGAATCACTAATAATAATTGCTGTCCATAGACAACATTCTTGACCCATTTGTTATGAGACTGGATTCAATATACTTTCGTTACTCACCAAAATAAAGAAACTGTTTACCATGACAAGGAGTGGAATGATAACTCAAACAGACTGGTACCCCGGCTAAAGTTGTCTATGCTCTCTCATTATAGTCTCCGGTTTACGAGACGACTCTGATTATGCTATAGAGATCCTATTAAATTAAGTATTCTAATTCCCAAATATTTGGATTATGTCTTTAAAAATCACGTAATGACGTAAGCATTTACACGTCATAACGTACGTGTGCTTCTGTTGTTGGAGGAGGAAAGGGAAACGGTGTGGCGAAGTCAGAAATCTAAAGGGAGGTGTAATTGCTACTCTAGGAAACACGAAAAAACAACACAACATCCTTCGCATACGGTACGAAGACACCAACTAAGAAAATCCGTCTAAGTCCATCGTTTTTAAAGCGGGGGCCGACATGTCTGAAACATACGGTACGTTTAGTTAGCCTGCTAGCTAGCTAGTTAGCCAAAGATGGTGGATAAATGAAGATAGTTCGCTCAGGCTGTTTATCGTTGAACAAAAATGATCAGTTCCGGTTTACTTAACGGGGTGGGTCTCCCATAGACACAAATGGAAGAGCAGCTGGAGCTCGTCTACTTAGTTCGTTGACTTTCATTAAACCAGAAAAAACAGCAAGTGGGCTGTCTCGCTTCCTCTTCCGTCTCTGAGCTAGCTAACGTTACGTGTATAACTTCTGCTGTGCCTGCTTGGGTCATGACGCTTGTTTGTGTTTGCAGATGCATTCAGCACCGTCATTTCCATTAGGCGTCTTGAAATCAACACTGATTCGTGTAGACAGAAGGAGTGGGTAGAGAGAAGCGTGGTGTGCTTCCTAAAAGGGCCAAGAAGTAGCTTTGGGACACATCATCTGGAGTCTTTATTGGTTGGGACTCGCAGAGGAAGTTGGTCAAGTAACTTATATCGAAATGTTGCTATCAAAAAAGTGTGTGTCTAGTTTACGGTAATAAGCGTAGTAATCACTAGAAGCTTTATTTTCAGTCGTTTGGCTTAATTTAACCGACCCCCTTCCGATTTAGCTAGCTAGCCATGTGTTCTTGCGATTTAAAAGTTGGAAGTGGTGGGGTTAACTAACATGTCAAGTTACGCAGTGTTGCCTTTTTTGCTAATGACCTGTATCTATCATAGGGCTCGCCAACCATATTTCTGGAGAGTTAACATCCTGTAGGTTTTCACTCCAAACCTTAATCTAGCGTACCTGGTTCTAATAATTAGCTGGTTGATAAACGTAATCAGGTGAAAACTTACTGGAGGGTAGCTCTCCAGGAACAGGGTTGTAAGAGCCTGATCTAATGCAGTTGCCTTGACACCACAGCCCTAGGGGCCAGATAACAACATCGCCATCAACTGGCTTGTAACATTTTTCTTCAGTTCCGATGAGATCTTATCTGGAATTACATGATTGGTCAGATGTATATAGTAGCTAGTTAGATTAAAACGTTTACTTGCTTTGCAATAAGAATTTCCCTCATATTCTGTTTTACATGGGAACATCTGAAGTCACTCTGATAAATGCAGAAAAATCGGAAATCAAAATAAATGTTCTACCGCGTTATTTTTGGGAAGCATACTTGATTCTGAGTTCGGACGTATAATGTTTGTGTGAAAACTACTTCTAAGACGCCTACATTAAGTTGTTCCGAACACACTTCACTTGCGCTAAAGAGGGAGGCTCGCTCAGCTGGTGCTAGCAGATGCTCAGATCAAATACACTGCTGGAACACAGATTAAGGTGTTTTTGTCCTAATAATTTGAAAGATTGTTCAGAAAACCAGGTGTTTTAATCGGTGTATGCTTACTTTGTTTTTTTGACCGTACACCGATTTAAGTTAAGCAGAGTTAGGCGTTTACATTACTATTGCGTATTCTGCCTACTGACAATCAGTTTAATATCAAATTATTGTGTGCATGTAAACACTCGTTTTTAAGAGGTTTAAAAGCCTGGCTGGTTTTCAGAACTGTAGAAATCCCAAAACAAACATCTTTTGTCGTGTGCGTGCATGTTTACATGAGCTGTGTATGTATGTATGTGTGTGTGTGTGTGTGGGGGGGGTATGCTAGCTTGACTCTTAAGGTAGAATGGGGATTCTGTTAGTTCTATACCACATTAATCCAATCTCATGAATGTCATTTTTTTTAAACAATGTAACCTACATCTTTTAAAATCAAAACAAGCTAGGTGTTTGTTGGTCCATTACATACACACTTCCTTGGGGGCCAATCCAATACATTTACATTGGTTTGTTACTAACAAACCAATATTTTTTATTCTCACCAATGGAACAATTGCAGTTTTATCTTCCTTTGACCACTCACTTGGAATCTTTATCCTTACTTATTCATTTGAACTTTGTGAACATGCTTTTGACATGGTGTCCAGTGGCAGCTGATTGTTGTTTTACTGTAGCCAGGCCTATTCATTTTCTTATGGTGTGGCTGTGGTGAATGGATTGGTTTTTGCTACAGCACACCATGCATACTCTCCTCTTTCCTGTTGCAGCTTGCTCGACCCCCTGCTGACACGTCTCGCTCCATCTGTCCTCCCTCACTCGATAATTATCTCATCTTTCCTTACTCTCTTCTGTTTATGTCTCTCTGAAATGCTACACCAGCAGGTCAACATTAGAAATGGAGTGCTCTACACTAATGTTATATAGACAACAGCTGTAATAGTCTTCATTGATTTCCTGATTGTCTTTTTTTCCCCCATAAGTACTAGAAGGGATAAAGGAGGGCAGAACAACAGTGACACAGGGGAGCCACGTGACTACACAAAACAGACTGCAGCATAAGCTGCGTTCACTAATTCACTCTGGCATGTAAAGTACAGTAGGAATGGGCCTACTGTACTTGACACAAAACACATCACATAGTCTCTCGGTTAGGTGAGAGGCTGACTTAGTTCGTACACACACACACACACACACAGATGAAGCCCAGCACTGTAACAGATTATATGGCTTGGCTCCAGAGGTGACACGGGGGTCTGATTCAGAGCAGGTGGACTGAAGGGCAGACTGTAGAACAGGTGTGTGTGTGTGAGGTCATGCTCTTATTCCTGCCAAAACCTACCCATGGTTCACTATCGCTTATACACAACAAAATACTTGTTATTATGGTGTAAATGCAATATGCCTCAACTACACCTAGACAGGCTTTTTCCATCCTGTACATTCGCAGACAGGTTGTCATTGATAAGTGTGCCTGCTGAGAGAGACAGAAAACAAGGTGTGATAAGGCCTCTAGTGGGTACCTACCTATGAATGTGGCCTCAAGGTTATGTTGGTTGAGTAAACACAACACACACACACTAGTATACATAGGCCGTGGTTGATTTATGGGTTGGAGAAGAGCTGGCTGCAGGAGAACTGTGTTTTAAATGTCACAGAAGAACAAACGATCAATCTCATCCCCTGCTCTTTCCTTTCATCAGTAATTTACTCCAGTTGCCATATTGACTCTGTATTTGACTGGACTGCTTTGGTACAGCGGCACATGTAGCCTAGCTGATTAGCATACTAGCAGCAGAGTGGTCAATAGCATCTAATCTGCAAATCGGTCAGAAAGTTGAGGAGAAAAGTTTGGCACTGACAAGAGTTGGAAATGTAATTGAAATAACTAGGCTTGAAACTCCATGAGGGGCCATGCCCCCTGTGTGTTTCTCCTGCAGCTTGACTCACTCCTGTGTGTGTGTGTGTGTGAGAGAGATACTCCATTGTTCCTTGTATGGCCTGGTGGAACCCTGGGCTGCGCATGCAAATGGCCATTGCCCTATCTGTGGTCACAGCACAAAGACCGTCTTTGGACCGCTCTCTGTCCCACACATCAGGGCCTCAGCCAAATGGTCGTGTGTGTAGGACGGGTCAAGTACCAGACCCGGTCCAACACTTCACCAGAACTTTGCAGCTGCCCAGTGTAACCCATCTATATTGTGCAGATGTACTCGGGCCGGTCGGTATGCATAGAGTATTTGTGAATAGACTACCTCCATTCCTATACACTTGTTGTCATGTAGCCAGCTCAGCGTTTCCCCTAGGATCTTTTTCAGCAGCGGTGGCAAAGTTAGGGGAGGGGTAGTGGGCGTGGCCAATTGCTGCATTCCAAATGTGGCTTCTTTTTTTAAAGCTAATTTCCTACAGTTCTACACACTTTGTTATGGGGCTATAAGACAAAATGTGCAGTTATAGCTAATGTCCTGCAATTCTATGTATTTTTCCATCCATGGCTTATGTTGTGTTCTTATGCTATCACTTGGCCCCCAGGCCAAGATATTTTAGGAATTTTAGATTCTCCCTGACTAGTTATTTCGGTGGTTGTTAGTTCTACATTGTAGAATATAGTGAAGACATTAAAACTATGAAATAACACATGGGATCATGTAGTAACCAAAAAAGTGTTAAACAAATCACAATATATTTTACGTTCTTCAAAGTAATCACGCTTTATCTTGATGACAGCTTTGCACAGTCTTGGCCTCTCAACCAGCTTCACCTGGAATGCTTTTCTTGAAGGAGTTCAGACATGCTGAGCACATGTAGGCTGCTTTTTCTTAACTCTGCAGTCCAACTCATCCCAAATCATCTCATTTGGGTTCAGGTTGGGTGATTGTGGAGGCCAGGTCATCTGATGCATCACTCTCCTTTTTGGTTAAAAAATAGCCCTTACACAGCCTGGAGGTGTGTTGGGTCATTGTCCTGTTGAAAAATAAATGATAGTCCCACTAAGTGCAAACCAGATGGGATGGCGTATCGCTGCAGAATACTGGGATACAGTAGCCATGCTGGTGAGCTGTGCCTTGCATTCTAAAAAATATCACTGACAGTGTCACCAGCAAAGCACCATCACGCCTCCTCCTCGTATGTATGTATGTATGTTGCTTTTCTTTAAAAAACAAGGACATTTCTAAGTGATCCCAAAGTTTGAAATGCAGTGAATGTGTTGTAAATGACTATTGTAGCTGGAAACTGCTTATTTAAAAAAAAAAAAAAAAAAAAGGTTTTTAAATGGTACACTTGAAGTCGGAAGTTTACATACACCTTAGCCAACTACATTTAAACTCAGTTTTTCACCATTCCTGACATTTAGGCCTAGTAAAAAATTCTTAGGTCAGTTAGGATCACCACTTTATTTTAAGAATGTGAAATATCAGAATAATAGTAGTGATTTATTTCATCACATTCCCAGTGGGTCAGAAGTTTTACATACACTCAATTAATATTTGGTAGCATTGCCTTTAAATTGTTTAACTTGGGTCAAACGTTGCAGGTAGCCTTCCACAAGCTTCCCACAATAAGTTGGGTGAATCTTAGCCCATTCCTCCTGACAGAGCTGGTGTAATTGAGTCGGGTTTGTTGGCCTCCTTGCTCGCACACACTTTTTCAGTTCTGCCCACATATTTTCTACAGGATTGAGGTCAGGGCTTTGTGATGGCCATTCCAATACCTTGACTTTGTCATTTTGCCACAACTTTGGAAGTATGTTTGGGGTCAATGTCCATTTGAAAGACCCATTGCGACAAAGCTTTAACTTCCTGACTGATGTCTTGAGATGTTGCTTCAATATATCTACATAATTTTCTCTCCTCATGATGCCATCTATTTTGTGAAGTGCACTAGTCCCTCCTGCAGCAAAACACCCCACAACATGGTGCTGCCACCCCGTGCTTCATGGTTGGGATGGTGTTCTTCGGCTTGCAAGCCTCCCCCTTTTTCCTCCAAACATAATGATGGTCATTATGGCTAAACAGTTCTATTTTTGTTGATTAGCCTATCAGAAGCTTCTAACTCCATGACACCATTTTCTGGAATTTTCCAAGCTATTTAAAGGCACAGTCAGCTTAGTGTATGTACACTTCTGACCCACTGGAATTGTGATAGTGAAATAATCTGTAAACAATTGTTGGAAAAATGACTTGTGTCATGTACAAAGTAGATGTCCTAACCGACTTGCCAAAACTATAGTTTGTTATTAACTAGACATTTGTGGTTGGGGTTGAAAAATGAGTTTTAATGACTCCAACCTAAGTGTATGTAATCTTCTGACTTCAACTGTATATCTACATAGGCGTACAGAGGCCAATTATCAGCAACCATCACTCCTGTGTTCCAATAGCACCTTGTGTTAGCTACTCCAAGTTTGTTATTTTGAAAGGCTAATTGATCATTAGAAAACCCTTTTGCAATTATGTTAGCACAGCTGAAAACTGTTGTGCTGATTAAAGAAGCAATAAAACCGTCCTTTAGACGAGTTGAGTATCTGGAGCATCAGCATTTGTGGGTTCGATTGCAGTCTTAAAAGGGCCAGAAAATAAGACATCTCTTCTGAAACTCATCAGTCTATTCTTGTTCTGAGAAATGAAGGCTATTCCATGTGAGAAACTGCCAAGAAACTGAAGATCTCGTACAACGCTGTGTGCTACTCCCATCATAGAACAAAGCAAACGGGCTCGAACCAGAATAGAAAGAGAAGTGGGAGGCCCCGGTGCACAACTGATCAAGAGGACAAGTACATTAGAATATCGAGTTTGAGAAATAGATGCCTCACAGGTCCTCAACTGGCAGCTTCATTAAATAGTACCCGCAAAACACCAGTCTCAACGTCAACAGTGAAGAGGCAACTCCGGGATGCTGGCCTTCTAGGCAGAGTTGCAAAGAAAAAGCCATATCTCAGACTGGTCAATAAAAGATTAAGATGTGCAAAATAAGACAGACACTGGACAGAGGAACTCTGCCTAGAAGGCCAGCATCTCGGAGTCGCCTCTTAACTGTTAACATTGAGACTATCACTGTTGCTATTTATTCCGTACACCCTGAGACAAGCCACACTAAACAGATAAGCTTGGTTTTTCATTGAGGTAAATCGGGGTTAGTTCCACAGCCTGAGACCGACAGGATGATACAACTCAATCTCTGGGTCACACCTGTCGGTGGTTGACAACACAACCTCTCTCATTGTTAATTTTAGAAGTCTTTTACCCCGTCCTCCTTTTAGCTCGTCGCTTAGCAAATTAACATAAATGTTAACATGCGGTCACACTCACATGAAGGTAGTGATTAGCCGGGTAATTTGGGACCGTTGGCAGCTCTGTTGACAGGGAGCAGCTCGCAGTCACGGGGAGACTTAAGGATGAGTCTCAGCAGTTTGAGCTGCTGGTGTTGTTTTGATTTCTGTACCCGCTCTCTCTCATTTCAGACTTCCTGTTTAAGTTCCTGGTGATTGGCAGTGCTGGAACAGGGAAATCTTGCCTCCTGCACCAGTTCATTGAGACCAAATGTAAGTAGTGCCAATGCTGGTCTCCCCCTTGTCCTGCAAATACACAACACCCACATGCATTGTTTATGCACAATAATATAGAAACGTGACGTGCATCTCTGCACACTGACCCGCACATGCATACAGTCCATTTGGAAAGTATTCAAACCCCTTGACTTCACATTTTGTTACGTTACAGCCTTATTCTAAAATGGGTTAAATAGTTTTTTTCCCCTCAACAAAATGTGTAAAAAGTCAAAATACTTTCAGAATACATGTCTATACACACATATGCACACAGAGAGAGAGATGTGTAAATGAGATGAAGACCTCTAACTCCCAGTGCTGTCAGTAGTGTGGGAGAAGGGCTTTGACTGTGTTAATCTCTGGACCTGGGAGAGGCCGTAGCTCCCCAACCCTCTGATATGCTGATGAGGCTTCTGAAGCTAACTGTTCTGGTCTTTGAACAAGCACAACGCACCAGCACAAAATAGATCAGCATTGTGACTCTGGGAATTAACCAGGAAATGTTTCTGTGAAGTCTTGGCAACTTAGGCCTAATAACTAGGCAGTCACACTATTAGGTGTTTTACCTTTCAGTCAAGGTTGTCTTTCACAAACCAGCCATCTGGAAAAACCCACATATTTGAATAAAATATATAGGAGACAAACAGTACAGTGACGGTTGTGGCTTCTCTCCTGGTCTGTCTCTGGCTGTGCAGTCAAGCAGGATTCCAACCACACCATCGGGGTTGAGTTTGGTTCCAGGGTGGTCAACGTCGGGGGTAAGACTGTTAAACTACAGATCTGGGACACAGCTGGACAGGAGCGCTTCAGGTAATGACCTCCCATTGGTTACCCAGAGGTGCCGTTACCTCTGACCCGTGCACTCATTGGTTGACCGATTGTATTCTGGTTCTGTGATTGGTTAACGGTGCTGTCTGTCTACCCTCCCCCCAGGTCTGTGACTCGCAGCTACTACCGTGGAGCGGCAGGGGCGCTGCTTGTCTATGACATTACAAGGTAGGTGAACCAATGATAGACCCATGAGAAAAGCACGTTGGTTTCACTGGTCGCTTGTACACACGCAGAGGATGTGGGAGTCAGCATAGACAACAGAGCACAGACAGACCAAATAGAGATGTTGAATTTCAACAGGCCCATGGAGAGTCGGTCAGGAGCGCGGAATCCGAGATAGACGAGGTGGATGGCAGCACCAAGCCAAGAGTTTTTATTTAGTCAGCCCAGAGTTGCCATGTCACTCACTGCCTTTCGCATCATCAAGATGGAGTGAATGGTGTAATGTTAGGTGACAGAGCTTTAATAAAGTGTGTGATGCAGAGTGACAGGGTTGTAATAAAGTAATGTCTCCAGGCAGACTGCAGCAGCCCGGAAAGCAAAACTCCATTAGACAGTGTCAACTGAGCGAGAGAGAGGGGGAGAGAGAGAAGGACGGGAGTGTGGAATAGAGAGAGCGGGGAGGGGGAGAGAATATGTTGGAGAGGGAGAGAGATGGAAGCAAAGTGTGGGAGGAAGGGAGAGAAGAGGGAGCCGTGTATCAACATGGTTCAGGTCAAAGGAATAGAAGAGACCGAAAAGCATGTGGTGTGGTGTGAGCTACACCGAGGCAGAGGGGTCGTCATCGCTAAGCTCTATGCTGACGTCATGGGTCAGCCGCCTCACTGCAGCTGCGGGACATTAGTCTGACTCCTTCTGCTCACTGTTCTCACGTTGCCATGGACACCAGCATGTGGTCACCATGGTGACGGGTGATTTCACCCCCCAAAAAAAGTTTCTAGGAGGTGGGAGCTGGTAATCAGGCTCCATCTGTCCTTGAAGAGGGGAGAGGCAGGGATGATTTTCTGTGCCTCCTTTCTCATTTGGAGCAAAAAGAACATTAGCCCATAGAGGTATATATTGAAAAGTGTACGTTTTGAAAACCGCTAATATTCTCAACGTCTATCATCTCTACCTCCAAATCAAATGTTATTTGTCACATACACATGGTTAGCAGATGTTAATGCGAGTGTAGCGAAATGCTTGTGCTTCTAGTTCCGACAATGCAGTAATAACCAACGAGTAATCTAACTAACAATTCCAAAACTACTAACTTATACACAAAGTGTAAAGGGATAAAGAATATGTACATAAAGATTTATGAATGAGTGATTGTAAAGAATGGAATAGGCAAGATGCAGTAGATACATATGAGATGAGTATGTAAACAAAGTGGCATAGTTTAAAGTGGCTAGTGATACATGTATTGCATAAAGATGCAGTAGATGATATAGAGGACAGTATATACGTATACATATGAGATGAATAATGTAGGGTATGTAAACATTATATTTAGTAGCATTGTTTAAAGTGGCTAGTGATCTATTTTACATCAATTCTCATCAATTCCCATTATTAAAGTGGCTGGAGTTGAGTCAGTGTGTTGGCTGCAGCCACTCAATGTTAGTGGTCGCTGTTTAACAGTCTGATGGCCTTGAGATAGAAGCTGCTTTTCAGTCTCTCGGTCCCAGCTCTGATGCACCTGTACTGACCTCGCCTTCTGGATGATAGCGGGGTGAACAGGCAGTGGCTCGGGTGGTTGTTGTCCTTGATGATCTTTATGGCCTTCCTGTGACATCGGGTGGTGTCGGTGTCCTGGAGGGCAGGTAGTTTGCCCCCGGTGATGCGTTGTGCCGACCTCACTACCCTCTGGAGAGCCTTACGGTTGTGGGCGGAGCAGTTGTCGTACCAGGCGGTGATACAGCCAGACAGGATGTTCTCGAATGTGCATCTGTAGAAGTTTGTGAGTGCTTTTGGTGACAAGCCAAATTTCTTCAGCTTCCTGAGGTTGAAGAGGCGCTGCTGCGCCTTCTTCACGATGCTGTCTGTGTGGGTGGACCAATTCAGTTTGTCTGTGATGTGTACGCCGAGGAACTTAACTTACTACCCTCTCCACTACTGTCCCATCGATGTGGATAGGGGGGGGGGTTCCCTCTGCTGTTTCCTGAAGTCCACAACCTCCATAAGTGCTTCTTGTATTTCACCTCTTATGTTGTACGGAACACACACAATTCAATACACTGATTTTTCAAAAGTACCATCCCATCCTACTGAACATTCCTGTCCTAATGAAACGCTTCGTGTGATTTAACTTCGTTTTCCCCTCCGTCTGTATCTTGTCTGTCGTCGTCGTTCTGGCGTGTCTCCGTCCTCTAGCCGGGAGACGTACAACGCCCTGACCAACTGGCTGACAGACGCGCGGACGCTGGCCAGCCCCAACATCGTCATCATCCTGTGCGGGAATAAGAAGGACCTGGACGCGGACCGAGAGGTCACCTTCCTCGAGGCGTCCCGCTTCGCACAGGAGAACGGTAGCTGTCTCATCTCTCACTCCTCACCCCTACTCAGCCCCCCCCCCCCCTCATTTCACAACTGTCTCTCCCCCTTCATGTTCTCACTCCATCGCTCCCCTTTCCCTTCTCCCCTTTTAGCCAACTCCCTATTCTAAGATAGTAGTTTCCACCGGCTTTTAGGCCTGTATTGGTTTTCCTAGAGCGGGAGTATCGATTTTTACTGACTGTGTTGACTGCTACAGAGCTGATGTTCCTTGAGACCAGTGCTCTGACAGGGGAGAACGTGGAGGAGGCCTTCCTCAAAACTGCCCGCACCATCCTCAACAAGATGGAGTCAGGTAAACAGTACACGTGTTTACTTATGAGATATGTGTGTCTGTTTGATTTTGTGTGTATGTGGATGTCTGTGTGTTTGCTCATGTTGTTTACACGCGT
This sequence comes from Oncorhynchus keta, assembly GCF_023373465.1. NCBI lineage: Eukaryota > Metazoa > Chordata > Actinopteri > Salmoniformes > Salmonidae > Oncorhynchus > Oncorhynchus keta. The sequence continues at coordinate 43,742,158 of NC_068421.1, read as the reverse complement.
GTGTGTGTGTGTGTGTGTGTGTCCTTGTCTTTCTTCGTATATGTGTGTCAGGTGAGTTGGACCCAGAGCGGATGGGTTCAGGTATCCAGTATGGAGATTCTTCTCTGAGGCAGCTGAGACAGCCCAGAGGTTCCGCCGCACAGATCAAGCAGCAGTGTAACTGCTAGGGGCCGGACCCCCACCCTTCAACCCCACACTCACAGGACGCCCCCTAAAGGTCAGTAGACTGCCATGCTATGCTTAGATTAAATGTGGCTTTAGAGAATAATTTATTTAAAAAATAAATATATATATATATATATGTGTATGTGTGTGTGTGTGTAATATTTATATACCTCTCAGCTCTAGCAGGACTCCTCCCGCTCTCCCTTCTGCAACCCCTTACACACTTACAGCATACCTGGACCAGTCGCCATGAAGATGACCTGCAACCCCTGACCATTGGTAAGAGTCTATACTTCCTGCCAAGGGAGGTTACCCGGGCTCCTGGGTCCTAGGCCGGGAGACCCTGTGGCGTGAACTGTGCTGGGAACATAAGACAGTCAATATCTGGGATGACTGTCAGGGTCAGGGGTTGTGGGTAGGGGATGTCCCGTTTTTACCCTTTTGTTCTTTTTATCAGCACACGCTTGCATGCACGCACACGCACGCGCACACACAGTACACAGACCACCTGTAACTGAAAGTTCATGAAGGATGATTTGCAAAACACACAGTCAACTTCCTCATTCATACGCAGCCTGTTAGACTGCACTGTCAGGTTGTTTGACAAGTTCTTGTGTTTTACACATCACTCACTATTATTATATTTCTGTTTCTTATAAGCTGAATTTAACCTTTGTTTGCACTGAACAGTACTTCTTATCAAGCCTGCTATTCACCTTCTGATAACCAGGCAAACCTAAGTCTCCCAAACCCTAACTCGACTACTCTGCAACCCCGAAAAGAGCCATTTACCACCAACACCCAAGCATGAGCAGGTTGTTGGGTCAGTTGTGAATGCTTCCTCAATTATTGTCCAACCTTTTCCCCTGATTGTTCTCCTGGCTTCAGATGTGCACATGTCACTGATTCCACCGGTCTAAATGTTACCACATGTAACTTGACTTTGGGTATAAATGGCATTGATTCTATTCTAATCTTGTCCAAGGTTTGATTTAAATTAAACAAAAACAATTGTCACTACTAGCACCTCCCAAAGGGAAATCGATTCACTCCATAAGGTACTCAAAGGCCTACGGGTCATGTCCATAGCACAAGGATAAGTAAGGTTTCAGTTCAATCTTATGGTTTTCCAAAGGACTCCAATGACCACTTGTTTTTCTCCATTTATCAGCTGCATATCTAATGTCACTGCTTGCCTTTGCCATGTAAGGGTTACACTCCGTCTCAATCTCAGGCTCTATTGCGCCCTGGGGGTGGGGAGGTTATCTCTAAGAATGTAACCCTATCTCTGCCCTCTTCATTTCTCTGCTGCTCTGAGTTCACATGTAAAGTACGGTAACAGGAAGCTTGACTGGTTTCAGTGTCACTAGTGGGAAATATTCAGGTTACAGGGCCAGGCTGCAGTCTGTTGCATTCAACTGCACTTCTTGTTTTTACATGTCTTACATTTTGCCTCTTCCACCTATCATTTCCTGACTGTCATATAGAATCAGGTTATGAAAGACAAAAACATTTAGAATTTCGGGCCCTTAACGAATTGCAGGCCCTTATGCACCCTTACTTAATTCCTAAGCAATGCTACTGTTTGGACTCCACTAAGAGCAGTTTATCTGTTACACTGAACCAGCCTTGAGAAGATGGCTATCAAAATGCCGCTGTGACATCATCAACCCAAGAAAGACTGGTCCCATTTTGTGGAAAGATTTTTTTTTAACTGGTGTTACTTTTCTTTCTCCTCTGCAAGTGCACTTTTACGTGAGATTGTTTTGTTTATATACTGTATCTATAGAATTGTACAAATTGTATTAATTGAAATATATACTGTAATAAAAAAAAGAGCAATTGGAGAGGTAATCATTCCTTACTAAAGAACAACTGAGATTTTGTCCTTTCTCTCCCGATATCGACTGACCCAAGCCTCCTGTTCTATTCTCCCTCTCCAGGGTTGTGGTAAAATGACTCACTCTGTCAATTCTTTTTGACTCGTTGTTTGTAGCTTCCTGCTGCTGTTTTGAAGGGGCGATGTAACACTTGGCAATTACTGTGACTTCCTGAGCCCCTGTGAGTGTGCAGACCGACGGCAATCAGTCAGTCATGTCTCACGACGGTAGTGATGCACTCCATGCTGCTTGACCCCTAAGACCATTGAACCTTGGCCTCAATAATGTCTTGTGTATTCTATTGAATGCACCGTAAGCACTTAATCACATGGCCATTAGCCTATTACTAACTTCCTTCAGTCTCCTGTCATTTCGAAACGGAGCAGACTCAGTTGTTGCTTAGTAACCAATGTGAGGGAATCATTTTAGGAACTACTGTACATCTGAATACTCTGCTGTAAATACACTTTCAGTTTGTGTATTGGATTGTTTTTGGGCAGGGAAGGGTAGCTTGTTCGTTTTAAGATGTATTCTAAATAAATGTAGCTTTTTAACTCTGTGGCGAAATAGATTTATTACAGATTGTCTTGATGTGTGTGTATCATTGTCAACCTGGTTGCTTATCCACCACAGAAGTCAGAGTAGGGTTAGTTTTCGGGAGACTTCATATGGTAAAAGCTTTGTCTAATTGTCTGAGGGTCGATGGAGTAACAGGCAGAGTGCGTTTAATGTAGCTGAAGTGGATATATTGATTTTTTATAGTTCACTGGGAGGCTGCTAGAATGACCTCAGAGGGTGGATTCCAAAATGTGAAAGCTAGACTGGATTAATACCACTAGATGGCACTAATCACAAATTATACGTTTTCCAACTTCAGTACTTAAATTGAATGTTATTCAAACATTCACAGTATAAAAAGCACAGGTTAACATTTTTATTTAGTACTTTTTTTATATATACACTGACTGGGTAGTTTAGCAACAGGAGACCCCAACACATCTTTCAACAATCTCACACAGGACAGACAGGGGAAGCAGTACATCGCACTAAATCCAAAATAAGAAAAAGAAAAAGTTAAACCATAATAGTAACATGTGAAACCTGTGATGTGTTGGGGAGGTGCAAGACTGGACATGGTTACAATGAGGGACGAGATACAAGGCGGTGTTGTCACAGACCTACTCGACAACTGCCTCAGGTTTTGGTCATATCATTTGGCCTCCCTATTTATGTGGTACGAATGAGGTGACCAGGGAATATTAATGGGATTTCCCCCAATTCAGATCGGTGTATTAAAACACTGACAACGAGACAGGCAGGAGAAGCTGGGGAAAGGCCTGGAATAGACAATGGTTTCACACTATTATGCATAAGATACACTGTATATATGTACACCATACAAAACAAACTTCACAGTACTGCTTTACTTAAAATATATCACTGTATAATTTCCCTTAAAGTATTTGTGTGTGTTTAAAGTTGAACATATCTGGTTGGGACTATAACGAGCACCATTATGTGGAGTGGAGACGCATTGTCTGATATACAACCTGACATGATACTGACAGTTATTTAAGACCGGAGGACCACCTATGTAATATCACAGAGAGTAGATGCAACCCTGCACAGGTTGCCATTACCAGACCTCTCAACAGCACACTTAGAAAGTGCACTCCATTGAACTGTGAACCACCACGAGAGGTCAACGGCGTCGATGGGCATTTGTAGCGGTGGTTTAGTCACTCCTCAGCTCAAACTGATTCTCCCAGAGAAGACGGATATCACAGGCAGTTTTACAAGGTTTTTCTTATGCTTTTTAAATGTATTTTTTAGCTACTGTAGTGACACTGGGGTTGCCAGAACAGTGAAACCCATCCTCTCTCCACTAGTATAGGTTTGATGGCGGGATGTACAGGTGAATAACTGGCAACCTTAATATAACTGCCGTAAGTGCAGCCTCCAGCTGGAGACAGGGCATAGAGAGAACATTTATTTTCAGTGCTGCAAATATACTCATCCAGATGATTTTACTTGAACTGGTGGTAAAGAAATGAAATGATAAGGGCTGTATCTGCAGCACCAAAATACAGCCTTTCTGGGGCATAAGAGGTTGAAACGTTCTCATTGTTGCAGATCGAAATGTAATGCGTAGAGCTGAACCGATTCTGCATGACCAAAAACGATGTCTGTTCTATACCCTGCATTTCTATCTGAACGTTCTGTGAATAAGCCCCTGGTTTCTGTAAGGGGTGGAAGATGGCAAAATGAGAGGGGGTCCTTTCCAGAGTGACATTGATGGTGGGTGGGTGATGGACTGGTCAAGATGGCTGCCCTGTTGGCTACTCGAGGGACTGGAGCATTAGCAGCTGCTTGAGGACCTTGGTCTGGCTCGTCTCTCTGATCTCCCCCGCCAGGAACATCTCATCCACCACCGTGTACACCTGGGACAGAACACACAGGTTAGGTCAGAGGTCAGCCTACTGCACTGGTCAAATTCCCTGTGCGCACACAGCTTTTAAAAAAATCTAATAAAAACGGAAGTGTTGGGAGAACTGTATAGATCCTGCAGATTTATCTCCACCTCATTACGTAAATGGGTGTTTCTAACAGTGCGTAGGCCTTACTGCTGTGGCACTAGATCTAATAGAGAGGGGGTTGATGTTGAGGCAAGCTGTTTGCCATCATGTCACTTTCTGTTTTATTCGTGAATCCGAAGACATCACAGAGCGCAGCAACTTTTAGCGTGGGCTGCGCTTCTTTAAGGTTCAGCGAGTGGGCGAATATTCAGAAATGCCTTACGTAATTGACACGATAACTGCTTAAAGGGCAGTCATCAGAGGAGTCTTAATTGCTTAACATTTCTGGCAGAGGAAAACCAATCCCCACCAAATTGATGTGGATGAGCCTAGTTGACTGATTGTTGTAATTACGCATCACATCCTCGTTGCCATAGCACCTCCCCATTGCAATGAAAGAAAATAAATTAAAATGATATCTTTTCACCTCCCCCGGGTTTTTTCAGCTCCTTTCTGTTTTTCCTCTTAGCACAGAGTGTTTGTGGTTTTAAAAATCAACAACACTTTTTACTCTTACCTTGTAGAAGTTGAACACCAGGTCCAACTCGCACACGTTGTGGAAATACTCATTCAACACCTAAAGGGGGGAAAGACGACACGGGGGTCAGGTTTTGTTACATTAACTATTTAGTCTAATTCATAGCTAGGATACAGTGTAATCCATAGTACACGGCTGTGGTCTGAAGTAGTGCACTAGCCTATATAGGGAATCATTTAAGGGCCCGAGGAAGTCCAGCATTCCAGGTCGCGGTGCTCTTGAACCCGAGTGTCAGGAATCTCAGCTGTTTTCTTTCACAGGCCACATTCCGCCTGCCCCTTGGACAAGGAGCACAGTGTGATCTGTTCTGCCATTTCCCCTCGACCCCAAGAGGAAAGCCACTCAGGCAATGCTTTTTGGGAATATGAACGAACAGAGATTTGTCCTTCCCCCACTTTGATGTTTTGGCCTTACTTTTGCGTTGAGTCAGACTCTATATGAGGCGTATTACACTGGGTAAGAATGCATAGAAAATAGAGCCCCAGTCGAGGTGTCATAATACCCATAAGACCTAGAGGTCAGGGAAATGGTTCCAATTTTTCCACAGGGGAATTTAGAAATACTTAAAATTAGTGATGCACCGATATCCAATATTTTCCCTTGCAAAAAAAAAAACTATCCCGATGTTAAACATTTTATAATGCTTAAGGCCGCTAGTACAGTCAAATAATTCACACACACCGGTTTAAGGCACTGCATCTCAGTGCAAGAGGCGTCACTACAGTCCCTGGTTCAAATTCAAGCTGTATCACATCCGGCCGTGACAAAATTGGCCGAGCGTGGTCCGGTTTTGGCCGGGGGAAGCCATGATTGTAAATAAGAATTTGTTCTTAACCGACTTGCCTAGTCAAATAAAAAGGTTACACACACACAAGCTTGTTGACCAATCATGAACTGAATATGACTGCAAGTCACATAATAATTTAACACGTTCATACATTTTTTTTTACGTGGTTATTACACATTGATTACACTAACACCCGTATTTCATATGTCACAACGATTCATCGATACGTATGTTATGACGCTGGTCAAGTTGTCTCACGCACCGACAGTGCTGGTCATAAGAAAAGCTAGCTAGCTCATGGATGCAAAACGACAATCTGTTTCAGTAGCTAGCTAACTATATAGCTAGGTATCATCATCTAAAATAAGATTGGTCTTTTAATGAGGGTTATTTGATTGATGGTGGTCGGACCCATCTATGTGAAGCTAGCCACAAGGATTAGCCACAATAGTGGACTTTGGTTAGCCTTCAAAATAAAAGTATGTCATTGACAGTGATGCAAATGAATTACAAGTAGAGAATTATGCCATAATTGAATAGATCATGCTAAACAAGGTTGGAATGTTATATAAAATCAACAAAAGGCTATTAATCTCACTGGATGTATTATTCTTTAGAATTGCACAGGGGGCATACTTATTTCACTGTACAGCCTTACCGATGGATTGTTGATCAATGACATGGGGTATCAGTCTACTCAGTGACACCCAGAGAACATTAGCATCGTAGCTCTTATTGCAGGGACTCTAAAACAACTGAATTGAGCCACATTTATTGTCAACCTGTGTATTAAACACTATTCCCAAGGAAAAACAATACTGCGTTTCTAAAAATGGTGGGAAAACGATTGGAACTATTGCCCTGTTTGACTGCTAGGTTTTATGGGTATTATGACTCATATTGTGGTACTCTATAGGTGTGTTCGTAAATTTGCTCTGGCTATCTTCGCCGATTTCAGAGCACTCGCGTCTGAGTGTACCAGAGGGCAGAATAACTGATGAATATACGAACACTCGTTGAATATGGCCAGTGTCAGTAAACGTTGGCAAAAAAAGCATCATTAAATAATTGTTGCCAGCAGCACAGTTAGTCACTAACGCTCTGGATAACCAGCTCGGCTAGGGTGAGTAAAATGGTTAGAGTGGGGTGTTCTCTCATTTATGTCCGGAGGTAGCATGCTAGCCAACGTTAGCCAGTTAGCTTGGGTGCTTGACTGCCGTTGTGAGGTCAGAACGCTCAGGTCAACCCTACTCCCCGGCCACAGCGTCCAGTGTGCTTCCTGAACACTCCAAGAGCGAAACGCTCAGAATTTACAAACAGACAATCTGACAACGCTCCGAATTTAACGAACGCCTAAAGCGCACTCCTGCACTCCAGATTGAATTGATGAACACACCCTATATTCTAAAAGAGCTGTAGGAGCACATGGATACAATCATTTACCAATAAAACATGCTTAATCATTCAGCTATGAATGTGGAGATTTGATTAGCCCATATTCCTTCACATAACCTGCCAAAGAGTCATTGACATGAAACAGCTCCCACATTGTGTGTCATCGTAATAAACAGTCTACGGGTGAGTTAATGTGACGTTATACCTCCACAAAGTTGTGAATGCCCTCCAGGTATGCCAGGTTGTTGTCTGTCACATCCACACAGATGCAGAAGTACAGACCAGCATAGCGCCTATAGATGATCTTGAAGTTCCTGAACTGAAGACAAGACAGACAAGTGTCTCAATATGTGCTTTTCATTTGAGAATAATTAATAGCATATCGAATTCAACTTGGTTAACCAATTAGGGTTACAGTATGTCAGTGGAAAATATAGCCTATTATCCACCGCCTCTTCAGTGTCACAATGTGTGCTACGATTTAGGCCGTGTCATTGTAAAGCCAAGTAAACAGTATGCCAAATGCAGTTCCAGACCTTGAGTTACAGCCTTGCTAGAATGGCCAGATAGTGACCACGAATACAATTGCCAGAAACAAATAGCCTACATTCGGGCACACAAAGACTCCAACGCACGGACATGGCATCGAGTAGATCCTTCTGCCTTACCTCCACAAAGTTGGTGTGCTTGGCATCACGGACAGTCACCACAGCATGCACCTCCTCAATCAGCTTCTGTTTCTCGTCGTCATCAAACTGCATGTACCACTTGGCCAGTCGGGTCTTCCCTGCTCGGTTCTGAATAAGGATGAAGCGGATCTGTATGGCAGGAGCAGAGGGGAGGAGAGATAATGAAGAGTGAGAAATGCTCTGCAGTCTAGTACAGGGGCTCTCCAGCCCTGTTCCTGGAGAGCTACCCTCCTGTAGGTTTTTGCTCCAACCCCAGTTGTAACTAACTTTGTTCAGCTTATCAACCAGTGTGCTAGATTAGGGTTGAGTGAAAACCTGCAGGACTGTAGTTTTCCAAGAACAGGGTTGGAGAGCCCTGCTATAGTAACTTAGCTAGCTACATCACAACATAATGAACTCGGCATATAGCCAAGCTAGACTAGGCCTGAATGTAATGTAGCTATAGAACTTGATTTTCCCGTTCTTCTTGTCGGAGAGACAAAGTTCTACACACTTAATTTCTAATGTGAACATTAGGAAACAATGAACGCTCGCTAGCCTTGTCTTGAATATGGCTTCTCAGATCTAACTACGGGTAAGTAACGTTAAACGTTTCACTGTAAGGTCTACCTACACCTGTTGCATTCGGGGCATGTGCCATAACATTTTATTTGATTGATTCACTGTTCTCACCACTCATGCATCATCAGTTTCACCTATAACCTACAACTATAACAGACACCAATAACAGTTCATTTCTGAGCATGGATTGGTTAAGAGTGTGCTGACAGATTCGCATTCCTTTACAACACCTAACGTTAGCTAGTAATCTAACGTTAGCGAGCCACACCCTTCCAGGTCAAGATATATAGCTAGCTATGTTAACTAGCTAGGTGGCTAACTAGTCTAACGTTACTGACAAATGCAAGCCAGGCAGTTGCTTCGTAAAAAATAAAAATCTAGAGCCGGATGTATCTAATCGATTCATTTAGTTAGGTTTATTTAATTAGAATATATAACGATATCTAGCTAGCTATACTTTATAGGCTTCTCATACATTTCACAGGAGAGATTGACGACCGACATTGGCTAGCTAGCGGTTATGTTAACGTTAGAGCAAAGTAATTGGCCACAAAATGTACCCAATTGCAAACATACCATTGTCTTTTCTTTGAGTCAGTTGTTTTAAAACAAATAGAAATTCCCTTAGCCTGGTGACTTTTATTTGATTTTTCATAAATTCTCCAAATGACCAGAATTGTTTTGACGACCGATTGCCCGCTATCTTACCGAGCAGGATGTACAGGAAAAGCTAACGGCGCAAGGCATTGCGGGAAATTGAGTTTTATTCGACCAGTAAAATCGTTAGATTTAAAAGTTAAGGGAATTATATATCCCTACAAGAACCATCATGCACCCCTCTCCGGCTTATTGTGTCAACTGCAGATTCGTGAGGTCCAGTCACATGAATATTTGGCTCAGGTTTGGCCAATCGTTTTTTTTTTAAATCAGAAGGGGGAAGTGCAAATTTTGCAGTATAAATAATTTACAGGCACTTTGATTTATTGTAATTTACGGCACATTATATAACGGGTAAATCAGTTCCTGAATTCTGATAGGTTACCACCGTATTCCAGTCTGTGTCTATTCCACAAGTTAGCACCAGCTAAAACTGACTTTTAAATTGCCTATTTACTCTGTTCCATTTGACTGTGCGATCCACTACCTCATCAACCCAGTCAGATTATTTATGAATTTGATATCCACTATTAAAAGCATCTAGACATGATCTCACATTCCTTTTAGATTAACATTCGTTTTCAACAGGGGAGATTTGTATAAACCTTACAGTCTGTCTCCGACATTTGCAACACAGTAATGAACGTGTCGGGCAGCGTTTCTCAGCAGGCATCGTTTTTATGGATATAAACAACTAAAAAAGGTACAACTCAACGAAGTGCAGGTTGTTTGCAGTCTTTCAGGCTTCGGTTTGAAGTGATTGTGTTAGCTGTGTTGATGGCGAGCTCCTCTGAACAATAGTATCCTGACGATTGAGCACATTTCCACGCCTCATTCGCTCATTGTTATGGATGTATCCAAATAAATGTCACTAGAAAAAAACAGTTTAAACAAATGTGGCTACTTTGCTGCACTTTTTTGCCGTGACCGTAAATTACCCGTAGTTGGCTAGCTAGCAAGCAAAGGGTTAAGAACATTGCCAGCCAGTATGGCAATGGAACATTCAGAATGAACGACTGGGTCGTATCCATAGATGCAGAACAAAGAGAAGTCTTTGGCAACAGAACGAACGACCAGCCGGCTTGGGTAGCAACCCTCGATTTGTGTCGGGACTACATATTGTGGAAGGATTAAATAGTATGAATAAATTTGTCACAATAACGTTCATGGAAATATTGCAATCGTTATTTCAATATGTTGGTAAACCCCTTTGTATTATGTTTGGTAACAACTTTGTATAAAAGTAATAATGCCCTCGAAGCCAGTGTATTGGCACGTTTGCCGGTCCGAGACAAAGTCAATTCAGATGTATTTATAAAGCCCTTCTTACATCAGCTGATGTCAAAGTGCTGTACAGAAACCCATCCTAAAATCCCAAACAGCAAACAATGCAGGTGTAGAAGCACGGTGGCTTGGAAAAACTCCCTAGAAAGGGAAGTCTAGGGCCTAACAACACCCGTGCCAATATATCCTCCAAATACCGGTTTCTCCGGCATGATCACTTAGGGTGTGTTCCTAAATTCAATCTGGAGTGCCAGAGTGTTTTCTGGGTGTTCGTAATTTCGGGGTGTTCAGAGCGCACACTGGACGAACAGGTCGAAGAGTAGGGTTGAACCGAGCGTTCTGACCTCACAACGACCCAAGCTAAATGTCTAGACACAAACGAGAGAACACCGCACTATTATTCGCCCCAACTGGTTAGGCTGTTTTCATGTTATCCAGAGTGTTGGTGACTAACTGTGCTGCTGGCAACAATTGAATTACGATTTTTTTTATTGCTTGACGTTTACTGACACCGGCCATTTTCAACTGGTGTTGAGCGTTCCTAAATTCATCAATAATTCTGCGCTCTGGCACACAGACGAGAGCGCCTTGAAATGAGAGTAGATAGCCAGAGTGAATTTACGAATGCACCCTTAATACATTTAGTTGACATCACTTTAAGTATGTTGATAAAGTATCACTTCAAGCTAAATGGGGGCTCTCGAGTGGCGCAGCTGTCTAAGGCACTGCATCTCAGTGCAAGAGGCGTCACTACAGTCTCTGGTTCGAATCCAGGCTGAATCACATCCAGCGGTGATTGGGACGCAAAATTATCCCGGCATCGTCCAGGTTTGGTCAGGGTAAATAAGAATTTGTTCTGAACTGACTTGCCTAGATAAAAAAAAGTTTTGTGAGTTGATTTATCTATCCTATGAGGAATCCAATTATCTAAAACAAAAATGGATAAATGTAATATAGGCTACCACTGTGCTTGATTTTGAACAAATTCTTATTTACAATGACGGCCTACCAAAAGGCCTCCTACAGGGTCTGGGATAAATAAAAATAAAAATATATATGATCAAATAATTGTATATATGAAGTTTACATACACTTCGGTTGGAGTCATTAAAACTCTTTTTTTCAACCACCACAAATGTCTTGTTAACAAACTATAGTTTTGGCAAGTCAGTTAGGACATCTACTTTGTGCATGACACAAGTAATTTTTCCAACAGTTGTTTATAGACAGATTATTTCACTTATAATTCCAGTGGGTCAGAAGTTTATGTTGACTGTGCCATTAAACAGCTCGGAAAATTCCAAAAAATTATGTCATGGCTTTAGAAGCTTCTGATAGGCTAATTGACATCATTTGAGTCAATTGGAGGTGTACCTGTGGATGTATTTCAAGGCCTACCTTCAAACTCAGTGCCTCTTTGCTTGACATCATGGGAAAATCAAAAGCAATCAGCCAAGACCTCAGAAAAAGAATTGTAGACCTCCACAAGTCTGATTCATCATTGGGAGATATTTTCAAATGCTTGAAGGTACCACGTTCATCTGTACAAACAATAGTATGCAAGTATAAACACCATGGGACCACACAGCCGTAATAGCGCTCAGGAAGGAAACTTGTTCTTTCTCCTAGAGATGAATGCACTTTGGTGTGAAAAGTGCAAATCAATCCCAGAACAACAGCAAAGGACCTTGCGAAGATACTGGAGGAAACGGGTACAAATGGTATCTATATCCACAGTAAAACGAGTCCTCTATCGACATAACCTGTGAGGCCGCTCAGCAAGGAAGAAGCACTTGATCCAACATCGTCATAAAAAAAGCCAGACTACAGTTGCAACTGCACATGGGGACAAAGATCATACTTTTAGGAGAAATGTCCTCTGGTCTGATGAAATAAAAATAGAACTGTCTGGCCATAATGACCATCGTTATGTTTGGAGGAAAAAGGGGAATGCTTGCAAGCTGAAGATCACCATCCCAACCGTGAAGCACGGGGGTGGCAGCATCATGTTGTGGGGGCGCTTTGCTGCAGGAGGAACTGGTGCACTTCACAAAATAGATGGCATCATGAGGAGAGAAATGATGTGGATATATTGAAGCAACATCTCAAGACATCAGTCAGGAAGTTAAAGCTTGGTCTTCCAAATGGACATTGACCCCAAGCATACTTCCAAAGTTGTGGCAAAATGGCTTAAGGGCAACAAAGTCAAGGTAATGGGGTGGCCATCACACAGCCCTGACCTCAATTCTATATTAAATTTGTGGGCAGAACTGAAAGTGTGTGTGAGCAAGGAGGCCTACAAACCTGACTCAGTTACACCAGTTCTGTCAGGAGGATTGAGCCAAAATTAGGCCAACTTATTGTGGGAAGCTTGTGGAAGGTGACCCAAAACATTTGACCCAAGTTAAACAATTTAAAGGCAATGCTACCAAATACTAATTGAGTGTATGTAAACTTCTGACCCACTGGGAATGTGATGAAATAAATAAAAGCTGAAATAAGTCATTCTCTACTATTATTTTGACATTTCACATTCTTAAAATAAAGTGGTGATCCTAACTGATCCTTAGACAGGGAGTTTTTTTCTAGGATTAAATGTCAGGAATTGTGAAAAACTGAGTTTAATGTCTTTGGCTAAGTTGTATGTAAACTTCCGACTTCAACTGTATGTAAGCACAAACACACATCACAACGAGAGACAACACTACATAAAGAGACCTGAGACAACCACATAGCAAGGCAGCAACACATGACAACACAACATGGCAGCAGCACAAAACATGGTACAAACATTATTGTGCACAGACAACAGCACAAAGGGCAAGAAGGTAGAGACGACAATATATCAAGCAAAGCAGCCACAACTGTGCAAGCGTGTCCATGATAGAGTCTTTGAATGAAGAGATTGAGATAATTGTCCAGTTTGAGTGTTTGTTGCCGCTCGTTCCAGTTGCTGGATGCAGCAAACCTAAAATACGAGCGACCCAGGGATGTGTGTGCTTTGGGGACATTTAACATAATGTGACTGGCAGAACGGGTGTTGTATGAGGATGAGGGCTTCAGTAAGTGTCTCAGATAGGGTGGAGTGAGGTCTAAGAGGGTTTTATAAATAAGCATCAACCATTGGGTCTTGCGACGAGTATACAGAGATGACCAGTTTACCGAGGAGTTCTCTGTAATCTAGCATGGGTAGGATGGTCATCTGAATCAGGGTTCGTTTGGCAACTGGGGTGAAAGAGGAGTGATTTACAGTAGAGGAAACCAAGTCTAGATTTGACTTTAGTCTGCAGCTTTGATGTGTGCTGAGAGCAGGACAGTGTACTGTCTAGCCATACTCCCTAATCAAGATGTCTCATATCATTTTGACCTATTCCATTATCATTGATTTCTGTTGACCATATTAAATCCCAGAGGAAAGAAACCATAATACTTTTACATTTTTCCACAGTCCAAATGAAACATCCATGACAAACTCTCCGACATCATGCCTTCAACCACAAGGCCTATTTGCAGGGTGTAACATAGGCCATTATACAGGAAGACTGGGGCATAACCCTAAATCTCAGCAAAAACAACAAAACACACGTTGTCTTTCACAGCCTGTGACTTCCACACCAAAGGCAAGGAATACACTTTTGTTCCCAATCCCACACCAAGCAGTAACAGAAAGGAGAGTCTGACATTTATGTTACATCCCTTTGGCTGTCTTCTGCAAAATCACGGCCCCTGGGTTTGTTAACTGGTCTGGTGGGTAGCCGATCCGCTGCAGAACATTGTCCAGACAGCTTGGACAGCTCCTCTGTGCTGTGCTGTGCATTAGGCCGGGGAGGCCGAAGGGGGAGGGCGGTGATTGTCAGGGATTGCACAACTGTGAGTGGGAGGAATGTGCGTGCCCCTGGGACCCAGAAATATTTCAGCTGCAGAGCGAGTTGAGATGGGATAGGGAGAGTAAAGGGGAAACCAAGTAGAAAACAGGGCAGCTTCTCTCTCTCGTTAGGCTGCTTTGCTGTCTTGTTTTCCAATAGGTTTTCCAAGGCTGTTGTGGCTTGAAATGAATAGGAGCAGATGAAACAGTTCAGAGCATTTCCTCAATTTATACTCTGGTTAAAAACCAAACATCGTTCAGAAAGGTCTTGGTCAGAGAGATCGGTATAGTTGGGCCAGCTTGTCGCAGTGAGTGTCCCAGCAGTAGTTCAGTGGTGAAGGAGAAAATGAAAAAACGGGGACAAATTAGGAATGGCACTTTGACCCCTGCTAGTCTTGCTCGGTGTGACTGGGGTCGTGCAAATATTGCCGTGAACTCACTGACTAATATGATTGGACAGCAAGCGGCTTGTTGACTCGGAATGCTGTACTTTCAACTTTGTTTAAATGGAGGATGTTCACCTAAAACATTTAAAATACACAGATCAAGAGTCACTGTTAGTATGTGGACTGTTTTAGGATATTTAGCAAAGTAATTATGATAAAATGTTCAGCCAATAAAGAAAGTTATCCAACACCCAAATGAATACATAACGATCAGTTAGTCACAGCCGGATTTGGATGTGTGTGTGTGTGTGTGTGTGTGTGTGTGGGTGGGTGTGTGTGTGTGTGTGTGGGGGTGGGTGGGTGGGTGTGTGTGTGTGTGCGTGCGTGTGTGCGTGTGTGTGTGAGAGAGAGAGAAACAGGGACAGATTCAATGCATAACAAAGTCCCCAAGCCAATAAACATCGTTTTGAGTTGTAGAACAAAAGCTGAAGAACATAAGCCATCCAGGTACCTTCCACAGGTGCAGGAGTTGTAGGCAAACTCATGGAAAACAGAAAGGAAAATTCCGTTCGCTGCTGCTCATGCTCCCAGGTGATATTTATTTACAACGTTTCCACCCTTAGGTCTTCATCAGGCATAGTAGAACAACAATCATATTTAGTCGTGTACTCTTGGGGAAGGCCATAGTATTTAAGCTGACGTGTTATAATCAGGACGACTGGTGAAAAAGTTCTTCTCAGCCATTGGCATGAAAAAGTTTACATTTACATTTAAGTCATTTACAATTTATCAGTTACAAATTGATTCACCTTATGACATCAGTGGAACATCCACTTTACAATAGGCATCTAAATCTTTTAAGAGTAAGATTAAAGAGGAGGTGTCTCCGGAATATTGACTCCGCTGTCCTGGCGTCGTGAGGGAGTGTGTTCCACCATTGGGGAGCCAGAGGACCGGGAATAACCTTGTTGAGTTTATAGATTTTCTGAATGGCTAAATAATAATATTCTCTTTCCCATTCTCCCTGTGTGCTGGATCAGATAAATGATTAGTTAATGTTGGGAAGTAAGATTTGTAAATGATTTATGCACGGAAGTCAGTGAAGCTAGTAAAGTTAGACATCCGTTGCATTTTATGTCAAATACATCAAATGCAATACAAGTATGCTATTTAACGGAGTACTTTCGTGGTGAATGCATAACTGACATGATACTGTGAAAATGGGTTATATCTATAATTGACGAACATGGATACATGTGTTCCACTGCAAAAGTTGGGGTTAATTCTTGGAGATTTATTAAAATTGCACAGACATTTTTTTTTTTTTAAATACAAATTTTGCTGGAAGTGTTTTTCCAGTTCTTGCAAGTTGCATCTAATTTCTTGTCCTAAATGGCATTGACCTCATTTCCTAATTATTCTATCAATTAAAGGCATGTGCAGTTAATGGGGCAATCAGCAGTTGAAACAATAACAAAGGTTTTTCCCCCGAAACCCTGTTTTTAGCCAAAGCTGAGGGATGAGGCTGGGGAAATGTAACCACTCTACAATTCATAGACAGAGCTGTGGATGCAAGGGCCAACTGTCCATGATATCAAAATTATACACTGAGTATAGCCAACATTAAGAACACCTTCCTAATATTGAGTTTCACACTCCCCTTTTCCAAAGAACAGCCTTCATTCATCAGGAATTAACTCTACAAGGTGTGGAAAGCATTCCACAGGGATGCTGGTCCACCTTGACTTTAATGCTTCCCACAGTTGTGTCAAGTTGGCTGGATGTCCTTTGGGTCGTGGACCATTTTTGATACACATGGGAAACTGTTGAGCGTGAAAAACCCAGAAGCATTGCAGTTCTTGACACAAACCGGTGTGCCTGGCACCAACTAACATACCCCATTCAAAGGCACTTACATATTTCCATCCTCTCTGAATGGCACACATACACAATCCAGGTATCAGTTATTTCAGGGTTTTTAAATATCCTTTAACCTGTCTCCTCCCCTTCATCTACACTGGTTTGAAGTGGATTTAACAAGTGACATCAATACGGGATCATAGCTTTCACCTGATCATGTCAAGGAAAGAGCAGGTATTCTTAATGTTTTGTATACTTGGTGTAATTTGACCACGTTTTGTGAGTTATAGTGTTTTACATGTACTTTGTTTACAAACATTGTAGTATAACAAGCTTATATTTTGTATCCTGATGGGGTCTGACAGTTAAACTGAGCTCCTGAGGCATTTATATATATATATATATATATAAAAGCTAAATTCTTCAAGAATCAATTGGTATATCCAAAAATGGATGTAGAAAATGCAGATTGCCCCCTTTAATTAAAAAAAAGTATATTATTAATACAGCAAAAAATGAAAACGAATTATGATGACTCACTAATTATTAGGAGAATATAAGCAATTATTGTATTTAGGAACATAATGAGCGTGTTGTAATTGTGTCCATGCGCCACTGGGCGAGACTACAGCTCTCTCTCTATCCTCTCGGAATAGGACGGAGGAGGAGAGGCTATATTCGGGAGAAGGGCCGGGCCGCCATTATTGGGAAGCTGAAAAAAATACACTTTACACACGGTCATACATTTGGGCAGTCTGTGAAGCGATACTCATGGGAAACACAACATTTAGGGTTGTAATTATCAATTGAGCACTGCGCATCAACTAACACCGCATACGATGTGTACGCGTATGGGCATATCTGTATATTGGACACAACAAAGGAAATGACAATTGGTCAAAACAACGTGGTGAACCAAGAGGCAAAACACAACGACTCAAGTCTTTTCAACGCCCCTCTTTCCTAACGCGAACATCCAGGGGACAAGAAATTGAAGTTCTATTGCCTTTTTCGAGATAATTTAGGTGTTTTGTGTCAAAAGGCATGAAGAGGAACTCCCACATGCAGATGGCACCGAAAAGTTAATAGGCTACTTGTGAAAATGGAGTCTTGATTTCAGGGTAAAAAAAAATATACCGAGTGTTCAAAAGGGGAATGTCGATATTTATGTGACTGATCGAGGAGTAGAATTTCCTCTTTGTTAAATTCTCGAGGCGTTTGGAAGTGCTGTTTTTGCGAGTTGCGAAGGAGAACGTTGGAGAGAAAGGAGTGAACGAGAGAAGAGGGAGGAATGCTATGGTATGTACCAGTTCATTTAGCCAATGTTTTATTTGGTTAAACGGTTCAAAAATGAAATCAATTTACGTTAACTGACTATGATGGTGTGGTGTGGCAAGGAAAACAATGTTCCGTATAACAGTTGTTTTCCAGGTTTAAATGGGTAGTTGGGAGTGAAGTGGGGGTAATAAGTGAATCTCGTTCAGACAAGGAAAAAATGTGTAGCAAACGGGTTTGCAATCTTTCTGTGTGGACTGGGGCTTGGTCAGGCCAGGCCAAGCTCTTCTGGGAGAATTAACCCTCTTGCGTAAAATACATCTCTAATCTTAATTAATGTGCCCAATAAGTGTACTTTTAGAATATATCATTATCAAAGCGTTTTTCATCTGTGCCAATTACTGGCAGTGTTCTATTGTTTTTCATTCATTTGTTCACAATTACATGTGACTGGACAGAAGGTAGCATTCATTGGCGAAAATGTCTAAAGCAATTTGGAAATATAGTGTCCCCATGCCATGCGTAATAGCCCTATGTTGTGGGCCGAGAAAGTTTAATGTTTTTTTGACGAATAACAAATAAAACCAGGTCTTATGGTTGGCTACGTTACATCACCTAACGATCTGTCATTTCCCCTCTATTCAGGGAGAATTTTGCACTAGTATCGGTCAAGGCCCATGTCAAAAGAGTTAAGACGCATAATATTCGTTAGGTACTGCGTAATAGGTTATAGGCTAGACTATCCTATCGCCATTTCGACATTTTATTTACATGGCAGTTAGTCTTATTTCAAAGCTTCCGGCATAATGCCAATAGGCCCATAGTATCCCACTAGTAAGGGGCGGCTGGAGTGCAAGGCATGTTTTTAATCCGTCACCATGTTTTGATATTTGTTTCCTACAGAAACTGAACGGTTTCGGGAGGACGTTTTTATGGCCTACCCATCGAAGTGTTATGACCTATTTTAATCAAGTCTACATTTTCCAATTCTATCAAGTTGCATGTCTCGAGTTCGTGCGTTTTCTGTTTTCAGTGAACATTAATTTTGAACTTCAAAATGGAATATAGACTGCGCACCATACCCATCATCGTTTGTGATGCAAGTGTCTTACAAAAGCAAGTATTTCGTCCAATAATGTAACTACACAGATAGGATGACATGTCCCTTAATAAATAGGCATTCATTTGTGCTTGCGCTGAGAATGAGTGAAGTCCGCATTGTGGCCACTCCTATGTTGGAGTGCGTGTGGTATCGTGTACTACGCTATCAAACATCGCTCAGCGCATGGAGCAGTGAATTTGTCAACTGTTTCCTCTACGGGTGTAAAGGCTCTCTGACATATTGACAAACAGCCACGGTTTGCCTTTCCTGTTCTCCACTCTGTCAATTGTCACTGTTGTATTTATGTCTGCCAGTTATCACGTTCGAGACGGTCTTGTAGTTAGACACACGTCTAGTCTTTCACACATTTTGGTGAATTGTAGGCTATTCGGGCCTATAGATTTTTCTGTTTTTTTTTTAAACCAATCTCTTTGCATTCAGAGGTCCGAGTTAAGTCGGACTGTTTTGTAGTTCTTCAGCCATGTTTTGTTAATATGGGATTTCATTCGTTTTGTTTCGAGGAATAGTCAGATGGCTATGTAACATTATACAGGCCTGCGCAATAGAGGAATTTGGTGACCACAGACAATTGAGTTGAAATTAGCCCGTTCCTCGGCTAAGGTCAAGTAGTCCAAAGTTTATCGAACTACGACGTGTGTGTTTGAGTTTGCCCTTTGGAGAGGAGAGTTATTTGCACTGCTATAAAACAAAAACAAATCCTGATCAAAAGAGAGGCTGTGGTTGACAAATCAATCAGTGGAGGCGGATGGGAGGAGCTATAGGAGGATTTGCTCATTGTAATGAATGGATTGCATAGCACATATCAACCATTGAAACCACATGCTTGACTTGTTCCGTTTCAATGAGCCCATCCTCCTATAGCTCCTCCCACCAGCTTCCTCACAGCCTACCTATTTCTTATCATTCGGCGATTTATTATTATATACTTTTTTAAATAGGCCTATTGAAGTACTGTATTAGTCATTTTACACAGCAAGTATGACAACACCATTATGGAGTTGTTGGCATGGGTGTCAAGAACTTTCCTAATATGATCACCCCCCCCCACACACACACACACACACATTTACACTATAGCCTCTCGACTTCCTAGTACTTCCAGTCCGTTTGAGTAATGAATTGGTAGGCTCCCTTGTCAGATAGTAGGATCTGAGTTGACCTCCCACCACCCGGGGTCTGTGATATGGAGCGCCTGCTAAGAAAGGAATGCTGGAAGGGTTTGACCTGCTCTGTGCTGGGGGCCCGTAGTGGAGTCCGAGCAGGAATAATAATTCTAATAGATTTATTTTGTATAGTGCTTTTCATTAAAAACAAGATTCTCAGTCTCCGGATGGATGGATGGTGGGAGGGATTAAGCTCTCATTCCTCCCTCTGTGTGAAGAGGAGCAGTTTTGGTTTTATTTGAGGGAGAGAAAGTTTTAGAGGTCAGAGGAGGAACCACAGTGCCTTCAGAAAGTATTCACACCCATTGACTTTTTCCTACATTTTGTTGTTACAGCCTACATTTAAAATGGATTCAATTTAGATTGTATCACTGTCCAAAACAAAATACCCCATAATGTCAAGGTGTAATTTTGAGTCAATAAGCATTCAACCCCTTTGTTATGGCAAGCCTAAAAACGTTCAGGAGTAAAAGTGTCCTTAACAAGTCACATAAGTTGCATGAACTCACTCTTTGTGCAATAACTGTGATTTTTGAATGACTACCTTGTCTCCGTACCTCACAAATATAATTATCTGTAAGGTCATTGCCTGGTTAAGTAAAACATTTACGTGAATTTCAAACAAATATTCAACCAAAAAGACCAGGGAGGTTTTCCAATGACTCACAAAGAAGGGCACCTATTGGTAGATGGGTAAAAATAAATAAAAAGCTGACATTGAATTTCCCTTTGAGCGTGGTGAAGTTATTAGTTACACTTTGGATGGTATATCAATAGACCCAGTCACTACAAAGATACAGGCGTCCTTCCTAACTCGGTTGCCGAAGGAGAACGCTCAGGATTTTCACCATGAGGCCAATGCTGACTTTAAAACAGTTGCAGAGTTTAATGGCTGTGATGGGAGACAACTGAGGATGGATCAACAAACATTGTAGTTACTCCACAATACTAACCTTAATGACAGAGTGAAAAGAAGGAACCATGTACAGAATAAAAAAATGGTTGTATAGCAATGATCAACAACCAATTTGACAGAGCTTAGAAAATGGTCCAATCCAGGTGTGCAAAAAGCTCTTAGATTTACCCAGAGAGACTCACAGCTGTAATCGCTGCCAAAGGTGATTCTAACATGTATTGACTCAGGGGTGTGAATACTTATGTAAATTAGATATTTGTGTATTTCATTTTCAATACATTTGTAAAAATGTCTAAAAACATGTTTTTACTTTGTTATTGGGTATTTTGTGTACATGGGTGAGGAAACAATTTAATCATTTTTTAAAATTCAGGCTGTAACACAAAATGTGGAATAAGTCAAGGTGTATGAATACTTTCTGAAGGCACTGTAGCAGGCTCTCAACACTGCATCATTGGTCATGCCAGAGTTGTATATGTGGATTTCACTTCCTCCTTGAGGCAAATTCCAAAACCTGCTCCAGACAGGAGAGTAAAGGTGGACGTGTAGAATAATATTCTGCTGTGTTGGTCTACGATGGCCTGCTATATCGGAAAATGGATGACTGAACATTTTCCTCGATCTCAATAAACCTCATAGGAAAGACTCACTGGACACTACACAAACCCATGTGTCAGACTCATGCAAACACCACCAATAGCATGGAGCTGCTATATGGTAATACTCTAAATACTTTACCCGTATTTCAATTCTACATTCTATCCAGTTATCGATCTACTCTTCTGAGGAAGGGTCACAGGCTACATTATCCCCGGGAATTGAACTGCACTCTTTTGGCTAGTTGCTCTTCCACTGAACCGATCACAAACCCGCTTTTGGTTTTGCCACTCAGCTAGCCTGGCTCTCTGCTCCCAGGTAACGTATTAGCAGTCAGTACTTCCTGGTCTCCGCCTGATTGGGCCCTTTGCGGCACAGACACACCTCACCAGGAAGCCGCGTCCCTCACAAACAGCGGTACCATTTGCTCGAGCAGCAGGCCCCTCCGCTCTCCTGTACCCGCTCGCCATTGCCCCTCCCTGGGCCGCAGGTTGTGCCGCGAGTCCTTGGTCCGCCTCCTCGTCCACACACAGCGGAGGGCCCAGGCCATGTCATAGACATCAAGTCCTGGGACGTACTGATTTGGGTCGATACAGACGGTGATAAAAAAAGTTCTACGGGGGCCTCGTCACACGTGTCAGGGGAGAGGAGCACCAGAGGTCTTCAGCTTCTCTAGGAGCAAGGGCACCTCTCCACCTTTCGCCATCGTCCTGTTTATTAGCAGGTCCTGACCATCACAATACACCTGTAAAAGCTGTTCAAGGCTTATACTATACATGCTGTAAATAACGAGGTCCACTCGTTCTGAGGCCTCATTTCCCCATCTGCTAGCCCATACAGCCATGCACGTTCAGTCCCTTTGGTTCTGACAATAACCAATCAACGGGTCTAACATCTATTGTCCAGCCTTCGGTAAAGACTAACATCATGTAGTGTTCGGATCACAATTTGGCTATAAGCAAAATCAATGCACACAATTCATGTATTGTGAAATCTGTTGTAAAACGTATTTTACGGTTTAAAAAAAGTGTATTATAAGGTATACTGCCTTAATTTTTGCTGGACCCCCAGGAAGAGTAGCTGCTGCCAATGTATGGGAATGCATAATAAATACAAATATTGGCCACTAAAACCCTTAAATCTATCCAACAGTAACCATGCCACATCTCATTAAGTGACGATGAAACACTGGTTTCTCAAACCACCTTGCCTCTGAACGAAATTTTCACCTGTTCATTCACAGATCTCACATTCCCGCCAGCCTAGGGAGACGTCATATTTCGTGGGAATGTTTCACAGAGCGAGAGCTGTTAAATCGTCCCTGTGTCTTACTAGGAAAAGTGATGTTGAAAAGTTTGATTGAAAGTGGAAGCCAGTGTTTTGATAGGAGAGCTAATTATAGACAGCAGCTATAGAATTTGTTGGCTAGATTACAGTGGCTCGCTTCTGAATGGCTGCCTTGTTTGAGACCCGAGTATAAGGCAGGGGAACGGCAATAAGAGACCATTTTTATCTGAACCATTAGAAAGTGTGCATGTGTTGAATTGCTGATTTTTATGGATGACGATAGCTTGTTTACAAAGGACTCCAGGTTCTTGTGCTGGTCCAAAGTCAGTTTGTTCTGTTGCCTTTGAGTGGTCAAGGCCAGAGTTGGGGAAGGGAACAACTGATTCCATTGCAGCAGAGGGGAACATATCAAGGTTTTATGGGCTTGAACAATAACTAGTCCTGTCCTGCAGAAGCCTATATACGCAATGTTTCCTAGAAATCCTTGTACTCCCATAAGCCTGTAAAATATTTCACAGGACACCAATGAGAAAGTGGATGCAATGTCTCCTCTTATCGATCACAAATCCCCACCCCTCCCTGAATTGCAAAGATGGTACATACCAACGGTACAAATACTGCTATTGGAGCGCTCCAGTGAAAGGTATGGGTGAGCTGTTGTGTGAATAGGGGTTATCAGCCTTTGTGAGGGCAGTTTGAATTGCCCGCCATGTCCTGGGTGACAAAAGGGGGCCATGATGTTTAGATGAATGGTGACCATGGAGATGGAGGCCCAGGATGTGGGCCACTGTTCGCTGCAGTGCTCCTCGAGACAAGATACAATTGCAAGAGGGAGAAAGGGGAATGAAGGAGATTAGAAACGAGAGCAAGAGAAAAAGGAGTGATGGAACGGGGGAAGAATGCAGGATTTAGTCAACAAGGAAAGAGAACCGAAAGGAGTAAAAAGCGAGGGAATGAGACTCGGAGCGAGGGGGGGGGAAGTGACTGACAGAGAGATGCACATTTAGTGAGCTGTTCCAATGATGTAAGACACAGTTGTCCCTTTAGGCTGTGTTCCTGGTATGTGCCCCCTCAGTTCTGTGCCAAGGGATCAGCAATCAATGGCAACCGTCAGTAACCCTGCTGTCTGGCTATTGGCCACAGGGGATTACTCAGCACATTCAGCCGAGGCTATGAGTAATGCTGGCGACTAAGATGAGGGCTCTGAACTACAATGGGCAGGACCAGAGATGCAGACATCCAATGGGAGTTCTCTAACGTCTCTTTTCCGAAGCATTCTTTGGCCCGATTGACAGCAAATCTGTGGTTGTGAGCGACTGAGCCAGCTGTTTTATCTGGGGCACTTTGTTTCTGAGAGGCTAGAGACCCACAGGAGCACAGTGGAGTGCGAGATCAGGAGAAGAGCTCTCGGCGCATTCCACCCACACGGAGTTAGGCAGGCTAACCCGGAGCACGTGTGTGTGTACCTGCATGTGCTTAAAAGATCTTATTAAAAAATAATATCGCTCCAATATATTTATTACATATTTTAAAATCTGGTTTGAGTTGTTTAAGTTTACACTGAAAACATTTGACCATCCCACCGCTGCAAAATGAATATAGGGGAAACACTGGAATAGGACTTTTGGGTGTGGAATTGGGCCTCCTTTTCTGAGATTTAGTACAATCAACGGGGGATCGGTCCCATGTGCTTTCTGAGTTTGGGGAGACCTGCTTTGGAGTAGATCCCGAGTCAATAGAAATCCATAGACCCTTCTAGAACATGACCTTAACTGAGGTTTAATTTGTATTATCTGTTCCCAGCATCTGAGGGGATTCCAGGTTCTCTTATGTGCTGTCACCGCAGGAAGCGTTGTCTTTTATTCTAACTGTCTGGTACGTCGCTACACCTGCAGCACAGAGAGAGCGCGCTGTTCCACTTCCACCATATTCTAATTAAAGGTGACAGGTTTAATCACCTACTGATAAGCTGCCAGGAGAGGAGGGAAAAGAGCCCACAGATGACTAGAGGCCTTAAACAGCCACTCTTCTGAGCGTAGCTCTTTCTTTCGATCGCTCTCTCTCTCTCCCGCCCCCACCTGTCTCCCTCCAGCACTCCGCATCTCTTCGTAGAATCGTGGTGCTACATTAGTGTCAGCAGTGGTTCAAGACAGTGGAAGGGCACCACCTTGTCACAAGGCGTTAGTGTGGGATGCCATTTCGGGAGTTCTCATGACCAGTATGTTGCCCTTTACCACTTCCCCATTGGCCCAGGCAGACTGGAAGGTGAGGGGCACACACAGGTTTCATATCAAACCAAGTTTGACTTTGTGTTTTATGTTGAAGGTCATTTCCATGTAAAATGACCCATGAGCACCAACGTGAAGTTTTATAGGAGCATGTCAAATGAAAGCAGTCTTTTTGGGGAAATAAAGGCCTAGATATGTTTTTCCATCGAAAAAATGTGATATAAGCAAAGGCTTTGATTTCTGGTCTCACAGATAGGAGGCGCGGGGGTCTTAAAACATACTAGTAAAAATTGTGTGCCGCCCTGTGGGACTCCCGATCATGGCCAGATGTGACACAGCCTGGGATCAAACCCGGGTCTGTAGTGACACCTCTAGCACTGCGATGCAGTGCCTTAGACCACAGCGCCACTCGGGAGGCCCTTCCACAAGTTAAGAAACTTTGCTTAGTTGAAGAAATATTGTCTTAAGGTTAGCTTGTTAACTGAACAAGGCAGACACACACACACACACACACACTTCATATGAAACGAATGGGCTGGTAAGTGCAGCACAATGCACACTACACTTAATCAAAGACCGTACATGTGAAGATGGGCAGAAACTGTTTCTCCAATAGAAATCCCAATCACACTTGTAGGCGACGTCATGGCTTGTCACTTTCATGAGGTTGGAGTAATAACATGCTCAGCTACTTAAAAATATTGTCTCGAATCTAGATTGTGCCTTTAGATATAGAGAGAAATTCTTCCCTAGTTGTTAATTTTCACTTCACTCATTGACTTCACAAACCCCGGCCTGGCCTGATTGGTCTGTTACACAAGTTTTACCGGAAGTCCCACAATGTTGAGCCTCTGGGTTTAGAAACTATATGACTTACTGTTGCCAGCTTGGTAAAGCAATATCTTGCAAGATTATTTGAAATACTTAAATTCACTCTCCATTATCCCACACTGCCACTGCCAGTTTGCTTGCTAGTTAACATTCGCTTAACCGTTCGCGTTACCATTTACCAGTAACAAAACCTAGTTAGCTAGCTTCACTGGTGCTCAGCAGCTGCTTCATTAAATTAATCCATTGAGATTTAATTATAATGTTGCTAGCTACACTAGTTATCTTGTTGTGGCCATCTGGCTAGTATCATGGGCGGAGGTGCTGGGTATCTATCGGCAATCAGATTTCTCTTGTGTCTGATAGGGCTGGGCGGTATACCGTATTTTCCAATATACCAGTATTGCTGCATGGACTAGTTGGGGTTTGTACTTGAAAGCTTGCGTTGTTAAATGTGATACGTCCCGCTTAAGTCTTGTTAGCCACTAATGCTAGTCGCTAGCTAATTAAATGTACTGAGTCAGAGCAAATGTAATTAGTGATACAGCCTGATAATACCAGTGACTGTGTAGACCTAAAACACTTTATTACGTTTGTAAAGTTCTATTCATTATACAAGAATAATCTCAAAGGGCATAACATCGAAAAATCGTTTTAAAAAAACAAAGCAAATATATCTGACCACAACATGGAAGAAACAAAGTCAAGGAGGAAGGTTAGGCCAGCCTATGGAGATGAGTCTTAAAGTGGAACTGATACCATTTTAACAACTTTCCATAAATTAAAGAAACGTGTCATTGGAGTACTGGTCTTAAAATCAAATTCGCAATTTGTTTCAAAACCAACTTCCATAAGAGTTTTTAAAATGGTTTATATTTGACTCAAAATTCCATTTACGCAGAGTAAGGCACTGTTGGCAGAATTAAATGGATGCAGTCAATGCATGACTAATAAAATTCCCCAAGAAATGTGACGCACTAAGCTACTCATTTAATCGAACTTGAACGACTGTTAGCATACCTCTTTAGTTGTCATTCAAAAAAAGCAAGCTGTAAATCCCATTCAATTGTGGATTGTTATGGGACTCGGGGCAGGCTGCAGGAGGCAAAGCAGGCTGCTACTACCCATCTATTCACAATGCAATTTTTGACCAAAAAAGTAAAACCCCCTTAACCCACCGTCCCCCGTGCCACATTTCTTCTCATCTGGCTCAGGCTAACATCGTTGCTGTCGTGCATAGGCAACCGAGGGAGATGGAGCCTACTTTTTTGGTTGTTTGATCAATGGGTCTTTAAATTAACCAGAAATAAGACTCCCATGGTATTTTATGTATTTGAAAAAAAACATGAAGCTTTCTTCTTCTGACATTTGCTACTGCTTTCTAAACCAACTATCTAAATAAAGTTCTGCTGCCTGTAAACACAGTCCAGTCTAGTGCAGCAGCAATTTCAAATTGAATGTTACATGCGTGTATGGCATGGCCTATTTGCATAAGGGGCGTACTCAAACTGTGATTTGGTTATGGCGCACCCGGTCTGTGTAGAGCGGCCCTGGACAAGACTGGCAAGTTTTTAGTTTTTGTTTACTGCAGTGTCTTAACTGCGCAAAACCACAGCGGGTTCCCTATTCATATTACTGTAGGATTTTCACAAATACCCGACTAGATGTTATTTCAAGACATTCTATGAATGTATGAAAACATCATGAAAATTAGCATATCTATGTGCTTGCTTGTCGCAAAAATAGAAGCGGCCTATTCGTCCCAAGGGTGTATATGAAGATGGTAAAGCCACACTATGCAGAAATTGCTCTGCCGCTTCAGGGTTGCTAACATTCTAATAGTTAGCCTCATTTCCGTGTGTGTGACAAAGTAGGCTAGTATAGTGTGGAAAATCATTGTAACATCTACAATGGTTATGGAGGCAGAGGTTCAAGCGCATGCGTACTACAAAGACCAACGTCTAGCGCCATCGCGGATGAGATAGCAAAAGCTCAGGTTGCCCAACCCGGCGGTGATACAATCTTCGGCAAAATCATTCGCAAGGAGATTCCTGCAAAAATATTGTATTTTCAGTTCTTGTGTATGAAACCGAAAGTAAAAGACACAAAAACAATACTTAGGAACGGGACACATAGAAATAGTGCACATAGAACAGATATACTGCTCCTTAGACTTGCTTTTAATGAGAATTACAGATCGGTTACTGACATTTCTATGTGGATTCTTGGTCGGGTCGCCCATAACGTTAAATATTGCCACTTTTTTAATAGGATATAACAGTGCTGTGTCAGTTCCTCTTTTTTAAAGTCTCCTTTACAAGCTCAAACAGTCCGAACAGCTTTGAGATGATCTAGAAGGGCTTTCCATAGGTGTGGGAGGTAAAGGCATGGTCCCCCATTGTGCGTCGCCTGGTCCTAGGGGCATGAAGCAGTTTGGCGTGGTTTGAAAGTAGGGTGCGTGTAGTAGTCACAAACCACAGTTGCAATAGAGCACAGTACAGTAGAGCACACGTAGAGTATAATATAATATACCCTATTGTACTGTATTTAACTATACGTTACTGTGCTTTACTGAACTGTACTCTACCTTTCTTTACTCTAATGTACTGCACTCTACTACTGTGCTGTACTCTGATGCCCAAACTTGTGAAACATAGACGTCTATGATTGGTACAGATTTGTGTCTTGTTTGGGGGTCAGAGCTCATTAGGATAACAGCCAATGTGTAGAATAATACCCAAGCATGAGGATATTACATTTTTCTACCTCCGTGTACCTATTCAGGATATCACCATGAAGAGAATGACACTCATACACTGAACAATAATATACATGCAACAACGTCAAAGATTTTACTGAGTGACAGTTCATATAAGGAAATCGGTTAATTGAAATAAGTTCATTAGGCCCTAATCGATGGATTTCACGTGACTGGGAATACAGATATGCATCTGGTCACGGATACCTTAAAACATAAAAAGGTGCTTGGATCAGAAAACCAGTCAGTGTCTGATGTGTGAGCACCGTTTGCCTCATGCAGCGCGACACATCTCCTTCGCATAGAGTTGATCAGGCTGTTCATTGTGGCCTGTGGAATGTTGGCCCACTCCTTTACAATGACTGTGCGAAGTTGCTGGGATTTGGAACACGCTGTTGTACGTGTCTATTCAGAGCATCTCAAACGTGCTCAATGGGTGACATGTCTGAGTATGCAGGCCATGGAAGAGCTGGGACATTTTCAGCTTCCAGGAATTGTGTACAGATACTTGCGACATGGGCCGTGCATTATGTTGAATTCGGTGATGGTGGCAGATGAATGGCACAGCAAGGGGCCTCGATCTCGTCACTGTATCTCTGTGCATTCAAATAGCCATAGAAGAAATGCCATTGTTTTTTTTTATCTGTAGCTTATGCTTGCCCATAACACAACCCCACCGCCACCATTGGGCACACTGTTCACGACTTTCACATCAGCAAATTCGTATAGAGCACACTTCTCCAGCATGGCAGTGTTCTCTGGCAACATCTCTGTTGGACATTCCTACAGTCAGCATCCCAATTGCACGGTCGTTTGAAACGTGAGGCATCTGTGGCATTGTGTTGTGTGACACAACTGCACAGTTTACAGTCACCCTTTTTTTTTCCCCCAGCACAAGGTGCACCTGTGTAATGACCATGCTGTTTAATCAGCTTCTTGCTTTGCCACACCTGTCAGATGGATGGATTATCTTGGCAAAGGAGAAATGCTCACTAACAGGGATGTAACAAATATTTGTGCATGAAATAAGATTTTTGTGGACATGGAACATTTCTGGGATCTTTTATTCAAGCTCGTGACAAATGTGACCAACACTTTACATGTAGCGTTTCTATTTTTGTTGAGTGTAATTATGCTTTTCTGTAAAATACAGATGAAGGACCCATGATGTCATTATGTTATCTTCATTCTATTACTGGGTGTTGATGCACTTCACTTACTGTAGTTTAAAATAATGATTTATTTATTTATTTTCTACTCGAGGTGTCATGTCATAGCTGATGCCCCATTCTTTCGGCAGACATCTTTGAATCTTAGCTCGGCGTAGATATTTAAGTTTTAGGAAAAATGTGCTCACATAAAAAATGGAGGGAGATTTTATGGTCATTCAGTTACCAAACTTTGCATCTGCACTATTCCTCATGTAAATGTGTTTTCATAAAATGTTCAGTGGCAATTGTTGAAGGTAGACGTCTGCATATACAGTGCATTCAGAAATTATTCAGACCCCTTGACTTTGTCCACGTTTTGTAACGTTACAGCCTTATTATAAAATGAATTAAATAAATAAATTCTCATCAACCCACACACAACCCCATAATGTTAAAGCAAAAACAGATTTTTAGAAAGTTTTGCACATTTTATTTAAAATTAATAACAAATACCTTTATTTACACAAGTATTCAGACTCTTTGCTATGAGACTCGAAATGGAGCTCCTGTTTCCACTGAATAGACTTGAGATTGGAGTCCACAATCAGGCCTTTATGGTAGAGTGGCCAGACGGAAGCCACTCCTCAGCGATAGGGACTGGGAGACTAGTCAGGATCGAGGGAAAGATGAGCGGAGCAAAGTACAGAGAGGTCGACCGATTATGAGCTTTCAACACCGATACCGATTATTGGAGGACCAAAAAAAGCAGATTTAATCTGACCATTTTTTAATTACAAATATATATATGTGTGTGTGTGTGTGTGTATAATTATTATTATTATAATAATGACAATTACAACAATACTAAATTAACAATGAACTCTTTTATTTTAACTTAATATAATACATCAATAAAAACAATTTAGTCTCAAATAATTGAACATGTTCAATTTGGTTTAAATAATGCAAAAACAAAGTGTTGAAGAAAGTAAAAGTGCAATATGTGCCATGTAAAAAAAAAACGTTTAAGTTCCTTGCTCAGAACATGAGAACATATGAAAGCCGGTGGTTCCTTTTAACACGAGTCTTCAATATTCCCAGGTAAGAAGTTTTAGTTTGTAGTTATTATAGGACTATTTCTCTCTCTACCGTTTGTATTTCATATACCTTTGACTATTAGATTTTAGGCTTGAAGTTGATAGGCTTGAAGTCCTAAATAGCGTAATGCTTGAAGCATTGCGAAGAGCTGCTGGCAAACGTAGGGAAGTGCTGTTTGAATGAATGCTTACGAGCCTGCTGCTGCCTATCACCGCTCAGTCAACTTAATTATAACATAATAACACACACAAATATGAGCCTTAGGTCATTAATATGGTCGAATCCGGAAGCTAACATTTTGAAAACAAAACGTTTTCTTTCAGTGAAATACGGAACTGTTCCATATTTTATCTAACGGGTGGCATCCATCAGTCTAAATATTGCTGTTACATTGCACAACCTTCTATGTTATGTCATAATTATGTACAATTCTGGCAAATTAGTTCGCAACGAGCCAGGCGGCCCAAGCTGTTGCATATACCCCGACTTTGCGTGGAATGAACGCAAGTGACGTGACACAATTTGCCTAGTTAATATTGTCTGCTAACATGACTTTATTTTAACAACATATGCAGGTTTAAAAAAAAATATATAGTAATGTTTATTGATTTTAAGAAAGGCATTGATGTTTATGGTTAGGTACAGTCGTGCAACGATTGTGCTTTTTTTCGCAAATGCTCTTTTGTTACATCATCCCCCGTTTGGCGATGTTGGCTGTCTTTGTTAGAAAGAAATAGTCTTCACACAGTTCGCAACGAGCCAGGCGGCCCAAACTGCTGCATATACCCTGAATCTGTTACACAGAACGCAAGAGAAGTGACAATTTCCCTAGTTAAAAGAAATTGTTGTTAGCAGGCAATATTAACTAAATATGCAGGATTAAAGATATATACTTGTGTATTGATTTTAAGGCATTGATGTTTATGGTTAGGTACACATTGGTGCAACGACAGTGCTTTTTTCTGCGAATGCGCTTGTTAAATCACCCATTTGGCGAAGTAGGCTGTGATTCAATGATAGATTAACAGGCACCACATCGATTATATGCAATGCAGGACAAGCTAGATAACTACACATGGTTGATGATATTAATAGTTTAACTAGTGATTATGTTAAGATTAATTTGTTTTTTATAAGATAAGTTTAATGCTAGCTAGCACCTTACCGTGGCTCCTTGCTGCACTCGCATAACAGGTAGTCAGCCTGCCACGCAGTCTCCTCGTGTGCAATGTAATCGGCCATAATCGGTGTCCCAAAATGCAGATTACAGATTGTTATGAAACCTGAAATCGGCCTGAATTAATTCCGATTAATCGGTCAACCTCTAATTAAAACCTGCTCCGGAGCCCTCAGGACCTCAGACTGGGGCAATGGTTCACCTTCCAACAGGACAATGACCCTCATTTTTTAAAATTTACTTAACTAGGCAAGTCAGTTAAGAACACATTCTTATTTACAATGGACTACCCGCAAACAGTGGGTAAACTGCCTTGTTCAGGGGCAGAATAACACATTTGTTTACTTTGTCAGTTCGGGGAATCGATCCAGCAACTTTTTGGTTACTGGCCCAACACTCTAACCACTAGGCTACCTGCCGCCCCTAAGCACACAGCTAAGACAATACAGGAGTGGCTTCGAGACAATTCTCTGACTGTCCTTGATTGGCCCAGCCAAAGCCCAGACTTAAACCCAATCGAATCTCTGGAGAGACCTGAAAATAGCTGTGGAGCAACGCTCCCCATCCAACCTGACAGAGCTTGAGAGGATCTGCAGAGAAGAATGGGAGAAACTCTCCAAATACAGGTGTGCCAAGCTTGTAGCGTCATACCCAAGAAGACTCCAGGCTGTAATTGCTGCCGAAGGTGCTTCAACAAAGTACTGAGTAAAGGGTCTGAATACGTATGTAAATGTGAAATATCAGTTTTCTAAAAAACTTTTTGCTTAATCATTATGGGGTATTGTGTGTAGATTGAGGGGGGGGAGGTAATTGTATCATTTGTAGAATAAGCCTGTAACATGCAACATTAGGAAAAAGTCAAGGGATCTGAATAATTTCCGAATGCGCTGTAGGTGTATCGTTTGTTCATCTTTTGAATCAGAAGTTTTTGCTTGGCATACATTTTCAAAGTGTAAAAGTAAGTTATCATGGGATTGCCCCGTACACATGTATTTGTGCGTGCACGCTCACAGAATATTAAGTGCACACATACAAAAGATAACATTTTGCAGGTAGGGATGTCATGTGAGGATCCATTTCCAACTGGAAGCTTAAGGTACTTAAGGTACTTTTACCTTCAAAATTATTACCTACTTGAAGATCTGTTATTTTTTTTATTTGTTTACCTGGTGAATTTAAACTCCGAGTACAGAGACCCCAGGGAGTGGACGCTGATATGTTGTCAACGAAGTCTTGAAAGCTGAAATAATGATTTATTTAAAGCAATCACAAGGACATCTAGATTGATAGCACAGGTGACACTGGCCCCGACCCATTACACACACACACCCACACACCCTCACCACTGACCCCTCTTTACCACTGACCCCTCTTTACCTTCCCCCACCATCTTACTGCTCCATAACCTATCGCTCAGAGTTGTTATAGCTATTACATGACTGGATAAGAGAAGGTGGATGTTCATAGCCATTCTTTAATATAGCGGCCGACACGTCCCTTATCTTGCCTGGGTCCAGGCCAGGGCTTGCGGGCCTCTGCTTAAGGATGACTTGGCCCGGCGTTATCGATCGGCCTGTCATCTCGCCACCACTTAGCTAATGATGTCAGTGTTATCCAGCTGGGGAAACTGTCATAAAACCGCAAGCGCCGCCGCCCAGAAGATGGATGGGGCGCTCCCAGGACAGCAGTCATGAGCCGCTCGACTACGACCGCTTCACACGGGGTCTCTCTTCTCTCTCCCGTCTCTTTCCTATCACTGTCCCCTTTCTCCCCTCTTGCCCTCACGCTTTAGTGTCTCTCAGGCTAACCTGTGCAAAGAAGTCTCTTCTTTGTTGATATGGCCAAGAAGACATTTTGAATGATCGCTGTGAGATGCCAATCTTGTGGCAACACGCAACACATTCAGTCACATCAAATCCATTATTACCCCAAGGTAGTAACCCCAAAAGGCCTACGCTTTAGGCTAGCTGTGGGTTTGGGGAGGTGATGTGGATCATCAATCGCCCTGATTCCCCAGGATGCAGCAGGACTCCCAGGGTCCAAAGCTCTTACATCACAGTTAATTTCCTTTTGTAGTTTAGAGGATTTTGAGCTCCACCATTTTGTAACAGCCTTGTGAAAACTGAAGAAATGGTGACTTGGATGATAAGAGCAAGAAAGACATTACATTAGTGAGTAGATTCTAGGTCAAAGACTGAAGGCAGATAAGGGCCAGACTGTTTATTGCAAGTGGTTCATCATTGGAGTTCAACCCCATGCCAGGAAGGGCACCTAGTTGAACTACAGCTCAGATATATGCATTGGGTACGGTTACATGCGCACAGTAATGTGATTTATTGTGGATAGTCAGATGAATATAATAGCTAGTTTGATTTTAAAATGTTTACGTCCTTTGCCTGAACGATTTCATCCTGTTTTACATGGACACGTCTGAAATCAGGCTACTTGATGGCACTCAAAATAAATGTTATACAACAGCGACCATGTTATTTAAGGGAGACCTATTTGTTTCTGAGTTTGGACATATATCAAGTTATGTGAGCTATTTCTAAGATGCATACGTTCAGTTTTTCAGAACTCATTTCACTTGCACAAAAGAGGGAGGCTGGAGCTCTGATTTAAAAGGAGTTACATGTCCTAAGAATTTGTAAGATTGCTCAGAAAAAAACGGTTTTAATCTGCGTGTGCTTATTTCGATTTTGACCTTTATGCTGATTAAATGGCGCCGACGGATAGGGCTGCCATGCTTCTCGCTCTTAGGAAACTTTGGAGTATTTTGTTTTTTAAAGTTATTTCTTACATTATTAGCCCAGGACATTTTTTGTTATTATATACAGCCGGGAATAACTTTTTGATATCAGAGCAGCGGTAACTCACCAGCATTACGACCAGGAATACGACTTTCCTGAATCCGATCCTTTGTTCGTACCCCCCAGGGCAATTGAACTGATTCCAGAGGCTGTTCCAAAACACCGCCGGTGGAAAAGAGGTATTTGTAGGGGACTTTTAGTCTGACCCGGGAGGCGTGCACACCACCCACCACTTCCGAGTATATTACTCGCTAATGTTCAGTCTCTGGATAATAAAGTTGACGAGCTCAGGGCGAGGATTTCCTTCCAGAGAGACATCAGGGATTGTAACACACTCTGTTTCACGGATACATGGCTATCTCGGGATATACTGTCCCCGTCCATACAGCCAGCTAGGTTCTCAGTTCATCGCGCAGACAGAAATTAAGAACTCTCGGGGAAGAAGAAGAAAGGCAGGGGTGTATGTTTCATGATTATCTACTCATGGTGTGATTGTGGTAACATACAGTAACTCAAGTCCTTTTGTTTACCCGACCTAGAATACCTCACAATCAAATGCAGACCGTATTACCTCCCCAAGAGGATTCTTGTCGGTTATATTCACAGCCGTGTATATTCCCCCTCAAGCCTATACCACGCTGTCCCTCAAATAATTTCACTGTACTTCATGCAAACTGGAAACCACATATCCTGAGGCGCATTTATTGTAGCTAGGGATTTTAACAAAGCAAATTTGATTAAAACATTACCGAAGTTCTATCAACACATTGACTGTAGTACTCGCACTGCTAAAACACTCGACCACTGCTACTCAAACTTCCGGGATGTCTACAAGACCCTCCGCCACCCTCTCTTCGTCAAATCTGATCACAACTTAACTTCTGCCTATAGGCAGAAACTCAAACGGGAAGTACCCGTGCTAAGGACTATTCAACGCTAGTCTGACCAATCAGAATCCATGCTTCGATTGTTTTAATCACGCTGACTGGGATATGCCTCCGCGAACAACGTAAACTCAGTCACTGTATCAGTGTGTTTGTCTGTCTGGAAGATAGATATCTGGAGATGTTGTACCCACTGTGACCATTAAAACCTACACTAACCATTGATAGAGGCATTCATGCAAAACTGAAAGCACAAACCATCACATTTAACCATGGCAAGGTGACTGGGAATATGGGCGAATACAAAGAGTGTAGTTATTCCCTCTGTAAGGTAATCAAACACAAACAGAAGAAACATCAGTATAGAGACAAAGTGGAGTCACAATTCAACGGCTCAGACATGAGACATATGTGGCAGGATCTACAGATAATCATGGACTACAAAGGGAAAATCAGCCACGTCGCGTACACAGTATTGCTTCCGGACAAGCTAAACACCTTCGCCTGCTTTGAGGATAACACCGTGCCACTGACGCAGCCCGCTACCAAGGACTGTGGGCTCTCCTTCTCCTTGTTAACCCTCGAAGGACTGCTGTCCCAGACGGCATCCCTAGCCACGTCCCCAGAGCATGCACAGACCAGATGGCTGGAGTGTTTACGGACATATTCAATCTCTCCCTATCCCCGTCTGCTGTCCCTACACACTTCAAGATGTCCACCATTGTTCCTGTACCCAATAATGCAAAGGTAACTGAACTAAATGACTCTCGCCCTGAAGCACTTCTGTCATCATGAAGTGCTTTGAGACTAGTCAAGGATCATATCACCTCTACCTTACCGGATATTCTAGGCCCACTTCAATTTGCTTACCACCCCAATTGATCCACAGACGATGCAATCACCACGCCCTATCCCATCTGGACAAGAGGAATACCTACATAAGAATGCTGTTCATTGACTATAGCTCAGAATTCAATACCATAGTACCATTCGACCATAGCTCATCATTAAGCTTGAGGCTCTGGGTCTGAACCATGCCCTTGTGCAACTTGGTCCTGGACTTCCTGACGGGCTGTCCCCAGGTGGTGAAGGTAGGAAATACCTCCACTTTGCTGATCCTCAACACTAGGGACCCACAAGGATGCGTTCTCAGCCCCTTGCTGTACTCCTTGTTCACCCATGACTGCGTGGCCACGAACGGCTCCAACTCAATCATCAAGTTTGCGGACCACACAACCGTAGTAGGCCTGATTTACCAACAATGACGAGACAGCCTACAGGGAGGAGGGGAGGGCCCTGGGAGTGTGGTGCCAGAAAAATAACCTCTCACTCAACGTCAACAACTCGGCGTACACATCACTGACAAACTGAAATGGTCCACACAGACAGACAGTGTGGTGAAGAAAGCGCAACAGCACCTCTTCAACCTCAGGAGGCTGAAGAAATTAAAAAAACAAAACCCTCACAAACTTTTACAGATATACAATCGAGAGCATCCTGTCGGGCTGTATCACCTCCTGGTACGGCAACTGCACTGCCCACAACCGCAGGGCTCTCCAGAGGGTGGTGCAGTCTGCCCAACGCACAGCGGGGGTAAACTACCCCCCACCAAGACATCTACAGCACCCAATGACACAGGAAGGGCAAAAAAGATCACCAAGGACAACAACCACCCGAGCCACTGCCTGATCAACCCGCTATCATCCAGAAGGCGAGGTCAGTACAGGTGCATCAAAGCTGGGACCGAGAGACTGAAAAAGAGCTTTGATCTCAAGGCCATCAGACTGTTACATAGTCATCACTAGCACATTAGAGGCTGCTGCCCTATATATTTAGACTTGAAATAACTGGCCACTTTAATCATTTGAACACTAGTCACTTTAATGTTGACATATTTTGCATTACTCGTGTGTGTGTGTGTGTGTGTGTGTGTGTGTGTGTATTGTATTCTATTCTATTCTACTGTATCTTAGTCTGTGCCGCTCTGACATTGCTCGTCCAAAGATGTATAAATTCTTAATTCCTTTAGTTTAGATTGTGTGTTAGACGTTACCGCACTGTTGGAGCTCGAACACAATCGTTTTGCTACACCCACAATAACATCTGCTACACACGTTTATGTGACAAATACAACCTAATTTTGATAAGCAGAATGAGTTAATGCCGTTACCAGCCTACTGACATAATCAATTTATTGAATTATTAGTGTTCATGTAAACGTACTCGTTGTCTGGTTCAAAGAAGGAAAATGACCAGAACTCCATGTTGACTCTCTATTTGAGGTTCTTTTCCACCATTGATTGTCATGTGCTGTATGTCATAAGTCATGGAGATGAAAGGGGGAAACATGGCTGAAGATTGAAAACATTTCTGTGGGGCGGTTGTTTTGAAATGTGGAGGGAGCATGCTCAGAGTGCTAGCAAGATTCCACACCATGACTTGGATCAGTCGCGGCCGTGCAGGGGAACACAATGGAGGCCTCGTCACCCAATTAGGTTAAAGGCAGTGCAGAATGCTGTCCGTCTGGTTGGGATGCGCTCGACCCTGTTCTATTCCACTGTGACTGACTGGTTTGACGATGGGAGGGTGTGACGAAAAGAGAGCGCGGGAGGTGGAGAGATGAGGCTCTCTTTAATCTGCATGGGGGTGTTGACATGAACGGGTCTAGTTTGTGACGTTGCTTTGTGTGTAGGACAGTTGCCTGTTTGTGTGGAGGTTTATATAGTCATGCTTTCTGTGACTAGCCTGCCCTTGAACCAGAGATTTCCTGAATATTACATTAGTGCACATACACTCAGTTTTACACTTCTATGATGGTTTGAGGGCCATTGAGTGCACGTAGTTACATACTCATGCTATGTCATCTCTACATCCTGTAGTGCCCTCTACCAGAAAGTCCCATGTCCCTATGTTGCCATAGCAGAGCAGTTTCTGGAAAATTGTGCAATGTTGAGTACACACACATCCAGTTTATGGAGCACTGAGCCCAATAACACGTCCATGGGGCCTCTCCCCGCCATCCCTGGGGGTCAGAGTTTGTTGGAGACAGTCCTCAATGGTTGGGGATGTAATTACGGAGTAAGGGCGGGAAGTGGTGGTGGAGGGGGAGGAGCAGCTCGCTGTTGTTTAGTTTGTCAAGTTTGGGCTGCACTCTAAAGGTGTTAGCATTCTTCAGTTTGGCTGGTGGGTAGCCGAAGTCGGCTAGGCGAACCGAACGAGTGTGCTCGC
Source organism: Oncorhynchus keta (assembly GCF_023373465.1). Taxonomy (NCBI): domain Eukaryota; kingdom Metazoa; phylum Chordata; class Actinopteri; order Salmoniformes; family Salmonidae; genus Oncorhynchus; species Oncorhynchus keta. The sequence goes on along the minus strand of NC_068421.1, from coordinate 43,702,992 downwards.
ATACTCACTTAAAAGACATTCACTTGAAAAACGAGATAAAAGCCGCAATAGTACTTTGTCCATTTTGAGACGCCATAGCCTCAAAATAGTCCGAATTAATCTAAGATGACTCAAGAAATCTGTCTTTTATTTTGATGTTTTTTGCAGAGGAGATCTTAGCCGAGCAATTTTACAGTAGATGGTGCAGTATTTCTAAATGGGAAAATGCATGAAAACCCCCAACAACCCCCCAAAATACAAAATAAAAACTCCAAAATGAACAAAAACTGCAAAATGTCATCATAATATATGCAAACACTCTACCAAACTGTTTTGGCTGGTGTGTGTATGTGTGTGTGGTGATGTTTGGCGTAATGAGCATTGGCGTTTTGTGCAAGACCCTCTGGTTCTTACTGGGATCCTATGACCTCTAAACCCTGACCTCTATGGCCCAGAGGAGCAGTGACGACTAATGGCCATGGCAAATAATAAAACATGAAGGGCAAGTACACTTTGTTCTTAGTGGGAGGGTTCGAGTTAGTAAATGTTAGCAATGGAGACGAGGTTCGGATATGCCTTGAAAAGCATGCTTAGTATGTGCCGGTCGTGTCTCACTCCTTCCATGACGACATTTCTCCGCTTCCACGACTGCACAGCTAGGTCTGCCTGTTTTGTTATTTTATCATCTATTTTCTGTTGAGTTGTTTTGGAGGGTGGGGGGTTGTTTTGCATGCTGTGGGGGCTGTTGATGGCTCAGACTGCTGTGGGGCTGTACTCTAGGGGCTGGCTGGCTGATGTACTCTGGTAAATAATGCAACGTAATCACAGCTGGGGCACGACAGTTTCCTGCAGCGTGTGTGGAGAGAGAGATCTACAGAAAGTGCGAGGGAGAGTGACTGACTGGGAGGTAGTTCGAGTGAACGGAGGGATGCTGTGAAAGCCTGCGGGGCAGGACACAAACTGAAAAAGGGCGAGGGAAGGAACGCGAGGGGAACTGATTCTACACGGCGAACCTTCAGATCTCACCCACGCACATACACGCTCATCATTATTATTATCACCATCAGTGTGTTGAATCTTGGGGCGGAAATCATAGAAACAATAGCGCGGTGTCCAATCCTATCTCCTGGATGTGTGTGTTAAGAGGTCTCCCAAATTCAGCTCAAAAAGACAAGGCGGAGGACAAGGGAGGGATGGGGTTTTTTGTCGTTTAATCTGGCGCCAGATCGGGACTGATGGGCTTCAGTAGAATGGCTTTAGTGAATTACTGTTCCAGCAATGGGCAAATCCCTCCTATCAGATATGATCTTTCTCTATCCCCTCCACGTCCCTCTTTCTCTTTTCCACATCCGTCAGCCTCTGACACCATCTCTGCCTCATTCCTTTCTTCTGCTCTCTCCCTTTCCCCTCTCTAGTTTTTTAAAATCTCATTCACTCTCATTCCCACCTCGCCTTGTTTTATTTCTACCTTTTTTTTTGTAGGTGGGCCTGTGTGGTGTTTTTTTAGTTTTTGTCTCGTTCAGCCAAATATCTCTCCGGGACATTTCTTCTCTTCTCTCCGTGGTGGCAAACGCTTCCATGTGAGAGGTTGAAATGGAGCGTCCCAGATGAACTTCTGTGGATTTCTACAGTCTACTCGTCAGTCGTACTAACTCTTGCCTTCTAATCCCGATCAGTGAATGTTGAACTACGGTTTTAGGGATACTTTGGGATTTTTGCCAATGAGGCCCTTTATCAACTTCACCAGTGTCAGATGAACTAGCGGATACTGTTTTTAGCATGTCGGTAGATAGACTTCCAGTCATTGCGCTATGGGTACTGTTAGTTAGCATTGGATAGCGAAACTACTTATAACTTTCTTCATGCTGGACAGTGACATAACATGGTATCCACAAGTTCCTCTGACTGGGGAAGTAGATAAAAGGGCCAAAATCCCAAAATATCCCTGTTAATAGGACAGACCAGTTTCTGAGGCGGTGGCAATCTTGCCTGGCCCAGTGGTGTGTAATCACATTGATGATGTAACATTCTGTCTCGGTGATGGAGGTAGCACGTGTGTGTGTGTGTGTGTGTGTGTGTGTGTGTGTGTGTGTGTACATGTTTTAACTTCCTTGCTGGCCTGAAGGAGCTCTGGCATGGCAAACACGCTGAAGTGAACCCCGACCCCCCGATGTCTGAACAGTGCCTTCAAACGGCGACGGCCACAAAGCTGCCACGGCTCCAGGGTGAAATATGGCGGCTGCCGTCCAACCACGCTGGGCTGCTGTTTAACCGCCACTAACCAGCTAATTACCTGTAGCACCGACCGAGCTCCCTAGTGACACGTTCTGCGTCTCATAAGGACACAAACTGAATGCACCTCCAGTGTCAAAGGTTAACAACTTTTGGGGGTGAGTAGTAGCCTCAGCCTTGGTTGTCAAATATGACATGATAAAGGAGATGCTATTATGAAGACCGCTATTGGTAAGCGGGAGGTTGCTAGGGACGATCCGCCATGTTGCGCACATCCACACCTCCTGTTGTCTCGTAGAAGTGTCTGCCCTCTCTGACGCCTCTGCATGAAGCTAATCTCCTTGGCATATAAAGGACACGCAGAGTGAATTTGTGTAGTTTGCCACTGGAAGAAAAGGAAGAAATCTTTTGAGCAGGTTGACAGATAAGGCTCTTCTCCTTTCTGTGTGGCGGTTTTAAGCCACGTTAAGCTGCTTAATTAGTCATAATCTACAGGCCCCAGGCTGAGGCGGAACTAATGGAGTTAAAAGACGCAAATTCCATCCCGCCATCACTGCCGGTGTTGCCGCCCACCCACCGCCTGGAGTTGGACATGACTGGAGGAGAGAATGGAGCGATGCATCCACCAGGAGGAGGGAGGGAGAAAGACGAGGGCCGGGGGACGGGGGCCGGGACAGCACAAGGGGCTAGAATGCATAGGTGGAGAGAGGGGATGATTTGAAATGTTGGTTCAGCGAAGGTCATCGATTTTGATAGGATAGTTGTCCTATTGGAGGGCTATTTAGGGACCACACCAAGCCTTGTGTGATCATTTCAGTTTGGATGAATTTACACCGTTTGCAAAGCCCACTGTATGGGATCACACATGCTTTTGTGTTGGGGTCTGTGCGTGTATTAGGAGTGATGTGTGTACCGTATCGGCCGTTAACCCTTAGTGTGTTGTCAGTGATCCTGCCCCCTGGGGCTGTGGCTGCCCTGCTCTCCGCCCATGGTGGAAGTGCTTCTCCTGTTAGTGACACACTTCCTGCCTTTCCCCATCTGACCCTCAGGCTGCCCTGGCACTGCCCACTGTGTGTGAGTGTCCTATTCCCCTTTCCCCTCTGACCCTGGGGCTGCTCTCCTCTCTCTCTGCCCACTGTAGGCCTAAGTAGGTCTCAGTCCATATTCCCCGCTCTCCCCTCCCCCACTGTGTATCATACGGAAAGAGGCTACATCCCAATGTCCCAAATGGTCAATGATGGAACAGACGGGAAATGTAGGCTGGAGGATCGGCCAAAATGTACTGTAGGTCTGACCTTTCCTCGTCCTTCGTTCCCTCTCCCCCTACAGACCCTGATTGTCTTTAGAAATTGTCATTACAAGCTCTGCAGCGACAGTCTCTTTTATTCTATAGTGTTTTGTAACTTAGCTGTTGTTCTTTTAAACTGCGGTCAATTTGTCTCAGAGGAGTGGCCTCTGTGCTCGCTCCGAACATGCGTTAGCTGTCTGCCAGAGATTTCAGTCATCCATTGTTGAGTTTCATCATCAGAATGAATCGCAGAGCTTTGGCGGAGAAATGACCTCGCACTTCTTTTTTGAGGCCTTTTTTTTCTCTACCTATCAGTCTTCCTGTCCTCGTTCTCCTCCGTCTCGTCCATGCACCACCTATCCAACTCTTTCTCTCTCTCGGTCTTTCCACCTCCCTCTCGCTCCCCTTCTCTCTCTCTCTCTGTCTATCCAACTCCCTCTCGCTCCCCTTCTCTCTCTCTCTCTCACCCTCTCTCTCTCTCTCTCTCACCCTCTCTCCCTCTCTCACCCTCTCTCTCTTGCTCTCTCTCTCACCCTCGCCTTAAGGATGGAGACCATTCCCACGGCTCCACAGTATCACATAACCACTCAGTGAAGCACGGGGTGGGGGGGCTGCTGTATTGTGGTCTTACTTGATTAGACTCAGCAATGTGTGTGATGCTGGAGGCCGCTTTGTTTTGCCTGCTGAACGTGCTGCTCCGCTGAGAGGAGAGGAGGAGAGCAGTGACCTCTACTTCGGTGGGGGGATAGCTCTGTGTGTTTCGAAATGCTTAGGTTGACAAAAGCCGTATCTTCCACAAACACCGCACCTGGTAGCCTGCCTCCTTCCCTTCTATTCATTGACTCGGTGGGCTTGTGCGCGCGTGTCAGACGAAAGGCACATGTGCAATTGCTTTGAAAAGGAGAGCACACCCTTCAGCTCTTATTACACGAGTGTTCGTCTTTTAAAGGACACGCGGACACATGCGCGCGAGCACACACACACACACACGCTGAATCCCTGCCGTGCAGCACTTTAAAACATGCATGGGGAGGTTTCATGGCAAAAGAAAGAAAGAAAAAAAGATGATTTATTGTTACGTACACCGGATACGTGCAGCGAAATGTCTTTTTTTGCAGGTTCACCCGTAGTATTTTGGCACCCCTGAAACAAATTGGGGTTAAGTGCCTTGTTCGAGGAGACATCCTTAGATTTTTTCCCCACCTTGTCTGCTCGGTTATTCGCACCAGAAACCTTTCGCTTACTGGCCCAACGATCTAACCCACTAAGCTACCTGCTGCCCTAAACCTTTTGAGGGAGGGGCCAGGTCTGTTCAGTACTTCCTCAGTGTGGTGAGAAATACCAGCATCACATTAGCCTGTTACTCTGTTAACATCATCCACACAGTTACACACCACACCACTCTGCTCAGGAAGCGTAGGACAAACATACAGGCATATAGACTATTGTGTGACCTAGAGCGACCGAAAGTTAACTTTCAGAGGGCCTTTGGAAGACCTTACTATGCACACACCATCTGTACCTCCACCAATCCCATCAGACAACTCCGGTTTAACCAAATCCTACACACACAGACGCACTACGAAGGAAAGCGATTGTTTACACTCACAAAGTCATCCACGCTACCATTGGCCGCTAATCTCTGGCTAACCCAACCAATATTTTAACTGTCTGTCTACCACAGTCTTCTGTTTGTCTGTGCCCCTGCTCACAAAGTCCAGTTCATATCAGGGGAGATGAGACACCAGGGCCAGGTTGACAGTTGGGTAAAGTATAGTGAATGCTATTGGCTAGAATGAGAAGATAAAGCAGTGGTACAGTGTCTCAGGGTGCTCCCAGGACTTCATTGGTGTATTTTGTAGAAAGTAGGGAGATTTACCCTTTTTGATCCCCCCCCTTTAATTCCCTTTCTCTCTCCCCTTTCCCTTCATCCTGTCTCCTAGTTTCTTCCCCCTTTCCTTTTTTTTGTAATTTCCCCCCTCTTTTTAGTCCTCCATCTCGGTTTTTCTGTCTCTCCTGTCCTTGTACTGTCGGATACGGGAGAGAACATGCGCGCGCGCGCACACACACAGAAGGCTGAAATAAAGAAGCTCCCTTATCTTCCCCACCAGAGTCTCAGTTAATGCACTCTCATTCATATGAATATGTCCCCCTGCCCCCTCCCACGCAAACACGCGCCACACACACGCCCCCTCTGCGCTATCTCTGTGGTAGCGAACGCACACACAGGCTGCGCCTTGTGCTTGTGTGTGCTGTATGCTAAGCTCTGTGCTTGTGTGTATGCTAAGCTGCGTGTGTGTGCCGTGTGTGTATGCTGTATGCTAAGCTGCTTGTGTGTGTGTGTGTGTGTGTTCCCAGTGCTCTGACTCCTGTCACTGTGAGGGAATGTACTGTCCCCAGGGCCAGGCAAGGTGATGAAATGGGAGGATTTGTCACAGTAGTCAGGTCCGGCTCCCTGTGTGAGGGAGAGCAAGTGCGGTCCACTTGTTTGGGCATTCCTGTCTTAAAGTGTGATATGGGGGGGGTGGGAGAGGAGTTTCTTTTGGCAAATATGAACTGTGTGAGAATGTTAGCACGCTTCTGTGCGAGGGTTTGTGCCTTCACATGCCGCCCTGCTCGCGCCGAGGGTGTCTTGACGACCCGTTTTTTGTTGTTGTCACAGTCACATCTATAGTAGCATGTGACGGCCTGTGGGTCACACCCGCTGGATCAGATTAATGCTCTGTTAATTTGGACAAGTGATGTTTGCGGGGGGGGGGCGGCGACTGCTTCAAGAGAAGTAGTCTCCCTCTTCTATGTAGATCAGCCTACGGAAGGAATGTTTCTCAACACTCAACACAGGACCCAATGTTCACAGGCCAGTTCCAGGGGCCTCATGCCATTTTCGGAGCTCACTGGAGACTTCCAGATTTTCTCTGGGTTTTTTTGGGGGTGACCGGGGTTTAATGTAACAAGGGTCAGGTGTAATAGGTAGGCCTACATTATATTCACAGTACATGATCCTTGGTTGGCTGAGTGCCAGTGGCAAAAGGAGAAAAATAAAGTGGCGACATTCATGTCATCAATATGTTAAACTAGCAACCAGAGCCTAATGTTTGTCATGGGTAACCAACCATCAGCCTCTTTATTTATTGGCTGCTATGCTGCATCAGATGGCAGGTGATAATGCTTATTGCCGAATAGCACACCTGATAATTTGGACCAATATGTAATTGGGCTCATTTCCGAAGGGGGAATTTATATTTTAGATCTCTGCATCATTTTATTTTCATTCATTTTGGAGTAGAATGGCCTTTTTTTTTATCACCAGAACTTTCTCCCCCCCCACCTCCCAAATCCCAATTTAACCACTGCGTTTGTACATACTCTGGTAGACTGTTCGCATGCCCCTGTTCGCATGCCCCTGTGGTCCTTCTGTAGCTCAGTTGGTAGAGCATGGCGCTTGTAACGCCAGGGTAGTGGGTTCGATTCCCGGGACCACCCATACGTAGAATGTATGCACACATGACTGTAAGTCGCTTTGGATAAAAGCGTCTGCTAAATGGCATTTATTATTATTATTATTATTATTATTATTATATTATTATTATGATAAGGGCTTGATTGAACACATACAGGGCTGGCTTCAAATGCTTTGGCTGTTGTTGTTTTTTTGCAAGCCTTAACTGAAAATGCGTGTTCATCAGGTAGATGCTTTGTTCATGGTCAGACGCCCATGTTCTCTGAAAACACTACATAAAGCCAGCAGCGTGTTATTTAATAAATATTTTTTTTTAAATACTGCGTATTTTGGCCTTCCTTGGCTAACCCCATATGATGTGCCTATTGGAGTAGGAACTATTTTTTTTTTTTTTTTGTGATTTTCTTGATTTTTTTTCTCCATTTTGCCTGTCATAGTTGAAGTGTACCTATGATGAAAATTACAGGCCTCTCTCATCTTTTTAAGTGGGAGAACTTGCACAATTGGTGGCTGACTAAATACTTTTTTGCCCCACTATATATGCTTTTTTTTTTTTTTTTTTTTTTTTGAGTCAACATGTTTGGTTTTATTGAGCTTGGCTCTTTCACTTCTCTCTTGTTTCTAGTTGTTTTTCTCAGGCTAAGTGGCCCCCTTGGAGAACTCCACACGAGAGGAGTGGCCCTCCTGGGACATTGGCCAGCCTCACTTCTGGTTAACACAACATTTACCATAGCCAGTAAAACATAGTTGGAAAATTCTAGGAACATTTGAGATGGCATATGAGAACATTTCACTGATGTTATGTGTATTAGCTGGTTTTTGGTCTCTAGAGAAGACTTCCAGTTGGTCTCTCAACACTATCTTTTTTTTGTGTGTCTTTCACACAGTTTCTTTGAAAACCTTCTTTCCTCCTTCCCTCTTCTCTCATTCATAGCATTTCGTCTCCAGAGTGCAGTGGGAGCGAAGGTTTAATTTGTTTATTTGTTCCTATCCGGACCTTTTTCCCCCTCTGAGATTTTATCACGTTTGCTTGTTTTCTTCCCCCTCCTACAGCCGGCGCTATGAATGAACCCGTTCAAGGTCGTTTGGTCAGTGTGCCTGTCAAGTTTTACGGAGCGCTTGCACGTATTTTCCTTATCTCAGAGAAAAATCCAGAAGTTGTTGACTCTTCAACCCCCCCCTCCGCGCTCCCTCTGTTCTCCGATCCCCATGGAGAGAGCGAGAGCCTTAAAGTCCCCCGCCGCGGAGCAGACAACCACAGTGTAATCCTTATTTCCCACCACATGACAATCACAATAATGACCGTAGCCAGGGCTCATTGATGGAGAGAACTAGACAATGGCAGGGAATTGGAGGGTGTGTGCGTGAGGTGGTTTTTCACAGCCCGGCGTCTCCTATATCTGAGCCCCTGGATTAGAGCGCTTATTGGTGGAGACCCCAGATGTTTGTGTTAGAGGTGTGCTCTACCTAAGGTGACGTCACATCGGTGATGGAGTAGCTGTGTGGTCTTCCATTAGTGGCTGCAGAGGATGCGGTTATATCTGTGTTTGTTTGGTTAGTCGAGTACAGGATAGTAAAAACCTCCTAGGCCATCCAACGACGACATTTATTTTCCATTCCAGAAGCCTTTTGATGTCATAGGGCTTGTAGGCTCTGCTTAATTGGCCGGTAATTCGAGGCGAGAACCCTGGTAAATGAGGTAGCGGGGAGCAGCAGTGCCAGTCATGAGGCACAGACTGGGGTTTGAGGGGAGAAGGAGGGGGGTTGGCATCTGCATGCTGCCTCTAAGCAAACAAATTCAACGGGTGGGGTTCTAAACCACACGGATCAACACAATCAAGGCAGCTGTAAAATAATGCTGAGACTGGCCTTGAGGACAGGCCAGACTGAGCCTTCTTGGCTGGGTGGTGGGGGGTGCTGTCTGCGCTTCACTGGTTTAACCCCCCTACCTCTTCTGCTCCATAGCACCCCTTGGCAGAGGAGTGTGGTTTTTGCACAGGCAATGTAGAACTGTTTCACAGGAGCTGGTGGCCTCCAACTGCCATGGTCATGAGGGGAGGGGAGAGGAGAGGATAGAGGTGATCTTTGATTTGTTCCTGGTAATTGTACAATTCACACATGAGGTGTTCGTATAGCCCGGTCTCAGATCTGTTTGTGTTTTTGCCGACTCCATTATAATTCCCAAGCCAAACACGGCGTGACAATTTCATAAGGAGTTGGCAAGAGAGCAGAAACAGTCTGGCACCCAGGCTAGTGTTAGTAGTGTGGGTCCCTGACATGTACGATGCCTACTAGTCCATAACAGTGAGAGCCTCCCATAACACCGTCACCCAACCCCACATCAGAGATGACCCTTAACCCCCAGCGAGCAACATTCCTCTGAGTGTGTTGTGGGTAGGGGCTGGGTCAGCTGGGCAGTGGACAGATCTAAGTCAATTTCAACCCTGGACCAGCAGGAGGAGAATGCAGGAAGCAGAGCAGGGGCTCTAATGGCCGTGCTCCTCCTCTTGTCTGGAGGCTCATTTAAAATGGATGAGCAAGTGTAACCCTCCAACCTCTGGACTGCTGTCTGCCCCCGGGCCCGTCAGCTTCCTCCCGTATCTGCTCACACTGGAGGAGAGTCAGACCGCAAAATAAACGTGTGTGTGTGTGTGTGTGTGTGTGTGTGTGTGTGTGTGTGTGCACGCGCACACACACATATACTGGAGAGCGAGTTAGGCTGCAGGAGAAACACACATAGGACCTCATCATTCTGGGTTTCAAGCTTAGCCAGTTGCAGGTCTCGTGTGTTTTACAGAACTGAGAAGAGGATGCCATTGTAACGAGGGGTTATTAAAGCAGGGAAATAGGCTGTTTATCAGTTTGCCTTTTTAGTTCCTCCTACATGAATCACACTAGGGAGAGGGGAAACGAGAGAGCTAGAGGGGAGGGGGGTGAGCATCTGCAGCCATCTGCCTTTGCACCAAGAGTTGGTTACTGTGGCAACAAGTAAAAAGTAATTATGTCTAATTGACACTATTGCAGGTTCAGGTGTTTTCAATTGTGTCATTTGCTTTACTCACTGCAGAGTGACTCATCGCCTCCTTTGGCTGCTCTCCGTAAATACTTTCTCTTCCCCCATTCCTCTCTCTCTGTGCATGGCGTGTATCTTTCGGCAGCGCAGAGTGATTTAGGGCGTGGGTCCCTCTCTTCTCTGTCTGTGAGGTCCCCGCCCCCACTGCCTCTGCTGTGTTATTCATCAGAAGGAGAGGGTGCGAGAGCGGTTACACCTGTCCCTGGTTCAGGGTTTTTCCTCCACGTTGAGGCTTTTGTAGTGCACGAGCCCTAAGTAGCCCTGGGTGCCATTAGCCAAGCACAAATGCTAAGTGTTAACCCTCATGCTCCCTTTCTCTCCTCCTCACGTTGTCATCCTCCTCCTCATTTCGTCTCCCTCTGTGTTTTGCCGACTTTCTTTATGCATCTCCTCTTGCTCTCTTTTTTTCCCCCCCGGCGTCGTCCTCCCTGTGTCCGGTACGTCATGTATTGGGCCTGCTCTGTGTTGTGGACCAGCTGCATTACTCCATCAGCAGGCTCTATTAGTCCTGTGTGGAGTCGAGGTTGGAGTGGAAGTGGTGCATCTATTGCTTCCTGTTCCATTGACAGCAGAAGGTGACGCGGGGTGGCAGTTGTCCAGGCGACCATGTTGACGCCCATAGCTCATACATACAAAAAAAAACATTTTGACATGATAACACACCCAACCCCCTATATGTTTGCTAGCACCTGGCAGTGTTGCCACATGTACCAGCAACATGTTTAGTGTTTCTGCTGTACTTTTCCCCTCTCATTAATCTCTCCCTCTTCTCTCTCCCCCCATATCCTCCATATTCTGTTTTAATTGGTCTCCGGCAGTGGTGGAAGTAGATTTTAACTTCTTCCCGGTGCGGGACCTCCTGTGTGTGCACTCACGTGCACTATTATTTTTGATGGGAGGCAGCACGGTGCATCACACCACACAATTTCCACTAATATACGGTGTGTTTTTGTCTCTTTATTGAAATATTATAGCTTCCATGGCAATTATTTGCAACCCGGAGAAATAACAAACATATACAATTTACAGTGGCATAATTCATATCTTCAACAAAATTACACATTTTATGCTGCTCTCACACATGTTTCTTTTGTTGTTGAATTTTAGATTTTCTTGTAAAAATCCCCCAGGATGCTCCCATTTTCAGCGCTCACGACCTCTCATTATCACAAGCTGAAATGCTGAAAGAGAACCTCAAAATAAGTATGTTTTGAGGTGAAAATAATCCATAATGCACCATAGGTTTAGGCCTACTCCACCCATCTCAATCGTTTATTTGAAACACAGTTGACAAAAAAAATGCAACCTACGTTTTACCTCAAGTGAAAGAAAGTCTTCAAGCTGTTTTGAAGTAGTTCTGAACCATATCTCCAATTGGAAGGTTTTGACACAGATACAGTGGGGAAAACAAGTATTTGATACACTGCCGATTTTGCAGGTTTTCCTTACTTACAAAGCATGTAGAAGTCTAATTTCTATCATAGGTACACTTCAACTGTGAGAGACGGAATCTAAAACAAAAATCCAGAAAATCACATTGTATGATTTTTAAGTAATTCATTTGCATTTTATTGCATGACGTAAGTATTTGATACATCAGAAAAATAAAACTTAATATTTAGTAGAGAAACCTTTGTTTGCAATTACAGAGATCATACGTTTCCTGTAGTTCTTGACCAGGTTTGCACACACTGCAGCAGGGATTTTGGCCCACTCCTCCATACAGACTTTCTCCAGATCCTTCAGGTTTCGGGGCTGTTGCTGGGCAATGCGGACTTTAAGCTCCCTCCATAGATTTTCTATTGGGTTCAGGTCTGGAGACTGGCCAGGCCACTCCAGGAACTTGAGATGCTTCTTACGGAGCCACTCCTTAGTTGCCCTGGCTGTGTGTTTCGGGTCGTAGTCATGCTGGAAGACCCAGCCACGACCCATCTTCAATGCTCTTACTGAGGGAAGGAGGTTGTTGTCCAAGATCTTGCGATACATGGCCCCATCCATCCTCCCCTCAATACGGTGCAGTCATCCTGTCCCCTTTACAGAAAAGCATCCCCAATGCTTCACGGTTGGGATAGGGTTCTTGGGGTTGTACTCATCCTTCTTCTTCCTCCAAACATGGCGAGTGGAGTTTAGACCAGAAAGCTATATTTTTGTCTCATCAGACCACATGACCTTCTCCCATTCCTCCTCTGGATCATCCAGATGGTCATTGGCAGACTTCACGGCAATCCATGACGGCATAGTGTGTTACACTAATGGTTTTCTTTGAGACTGTGGTCCCAGCTCTCTTCAGGTCATTGACCAGGTCCTGCCGTGTAGTTCTTGGCTGATCCCTCACCTTCCTCATGATCATTGATGCCCCACGAGTTGAGATCTTGCATGGAGCCCCAGACCGAGTGTGATTGACCGTCATCTTTAACCCTCTTCCATTTTCTAATAATTGTGCCAACAGTTGTTGCATTCTTACCAAGCTGCTTGCCTATTGTCCTGTAGCCCATCCCAGCCTTGTGCAAGTCTACAATTGTATCCCTGATGTCCTTACACCCTCTCTGGTTTTGGCCATTGTGGAGAGGTTGGAGTCTGTTTGAGTGTGTGGACAGGTGTCTTTTATATAGGTAACGAGTTCAAATAGGTGCAGTTAATACAGGTAATGAGTGGAGAACAGAGGGCTTCTTAAAGAAAAACGAATAGGTCTGTACTGGTTGGTAGGTGATCAAATAGTTATGTCATGCAATAAAATGCTAATTAATTACTTTAAAATCATACAATGTGATTTTCTGGATTTTTGTTTTAGATTCCGTCTCTCACAATTGCGATAAAAATTAGACTTTGTAAGTAGGAAAACCTGCAAAATCGGCAGTGTATCAAATACATGTCCTCCCCACTGTACATGTCGCTGACCTGAATTTTTTTTTTTATAAAAAAAAAAACAATTCTCCCCAATTTCGTGGTATCCAATTGTTGTAGTAGCTACTATCTTGTCTCATCGCTACAACTCCTGTACGGGCTCGGGAGAGACTAAGGTTGAAAGTCATGCATCCTCCGATACACAACCCAGCCAGCCGTACTGCTTCTTAACACAGCGCGCATCCAACCCGGAAGCCAGCCGCACCAATGCGTCGGAGGAAACACCGTGCACCTGGCAACCTTGGTTAGCACGCACTGCACCTGGCCCGCCACAGGAGTCGCTGGTGCGCGATGAGACAAGGACATCCCTACCGACCAAGCCCTCCCTAACCCGGACGACGCTAGGCCAATTGTGCTTCGCCCCACGGACCTCCCGGTCGCGGCCGGTTACGACAGAGCCTGGGCGCGAACCCAGGGACTCTCTGATGGCACAGCTGGCACTGCAGTACAGCGCCCTTAACCACTGCGCCACCCGGGAGGCCCTTAAACAAACAATATTAATATAAATATTGATGTGATTACATGAATAATAAATTAATAATAAGCAACGGGAACGTACACATTCCGAATAAGTCATGTTTTGTCAGGCAAGAAGATCTTGGAGCTCCCGGAGTTTGATGGTATTCCATTTCACAAGTGTCACGATTTGTTGGAAGAGCTCGCTGTCTAGTTGAAACGCAAGGCAGTGTCCAAAGCCCCCCCCCCTCCCCGCACCTGTAATCACAATCACACCCTGTGTAACCATGCAATTGAACCAGACTAACAATTCAATTGTAGCCACTCATGATCTCTTAAGCACCACCTCTAGTGAACACGTTGGACCATTATCATTTCTGCCTCTTGGATACAGCCTCTGAGTGTCCTCTCCTAGACCACCCACACACACACACACACACACACACACACACACACACACACACACACACACACAAGACACCACGTCTGAGTTAAAACAGCTGAATATTTGTGAATGAATCAAACTTTAATAATAATCTATTTTGAGACGGGTATCAATTTAACGCGGGATCTCACAGTATACATGTTTCTAAATATGTCTCTGCCGATAAGGTCAATTTGTAACAAGTTTAAGAAATTGACCTACCGTGGCAAGATCGTTGAGGGTCTGGCGAGTTTGACAAAGATGACACATTTCCTCTTTTCCGTTACTGTATTTAGGATACGCAACTGGGTAAAGAACAATTATACACATGATGTACTAGAAGGGACACATTAAGAGTTACCATGTGTACAGGTGATTGATCAATCCTGAACCCCACTTCTAAACGACAGGCTACCTACCCTACCTTATTTATAGCCTCCCTCTTTGAAGTGTCATGAATGAGGTAATATGTAATTCCCAACGTCTAAAATTCCGTTCATTCACCTTGCGTTTCTGTTTAGGATATTTAGCATTCCTGGCCTCTGTGTGCATGTGTGTCTTCTGTGTGCAATGATGCTGAAAGGCAGGGGTAGATTACATTTCTTCCTGGTACGGCACTGTCCTGTAAACTTTATAATTTAAATTGTATTTTTTATATTTAACTAGGCAATTCGGTTAAGAACAAATTCTTATTTACAATGACTGCCTACCAAAAAGCAAATGCAACCTAGGGTGGCATTATTTACAGAGGCGCTTTGCCGCCCTAGGCGAGACACACAAAAAATGCCTCCCCGCTAAACTAGAATAGTTGATTGATGAAAAACAGCTTGCTATCCAGAGAAAAGTCTCAAAAGAAAAGTGGATAATGAAAATAAGTTTTGTGGAAGAATGGACAGAGAAAGTCATTCTTGACATATTTCTCCAATGTCAAACCAGAGTTTCTTGTTTGCAACGAAACAGTTGCTGTATACATCCTTATGAATCTAAGCATGGCACTTTCAAAAGTTACCTTTCCTCCCGAACAGAGGCTCGATCGACCCAGATACATTTTCTGCCTCAACTGCTGGCTATGCATCCAGAAGTGCTTCCCAAGAAGCTGTCTTCTTTGAAACATTTTCACTTTCTTGAAAAGAGAATCTCAATGAATAGGGACAGAATAGCAAAGTAAATGTTTTGTCTAATATTGAAGGCCGCAGCTCAGCTTCAGAAGGATTGTAGAGAAGAATCGATATCCCCATGTTGACCAGTCACGTCATGTGTGGTCATTTTAAAGCTTTTGCATCTAGAATAAGGCAACAAGAGTTTTGTTATAGAAGCCTTTTATATTATCTGGGACACTTAAAAAATGTATATATTTAAAAAATATAAAGCTAACGATAGGTATTATGTCTGTGGTACATTTTTGGTCTATGGTCTTCAGAAAAAAAACACAGGCTACCTACTCTTTCTAATGTAGACCACATTTATTTTTAAATGATTTTGATGGAGTGTTGGCGGAGCGCTGAGTCTTTCCGACAGCGTGCTGGGAATGGACAATGTAAATATTTTGCTCCCCTGCCTTTGGCGAAGTGGGCACTGCTTATCATGGGGCGACACATCAGCGCTCACCTAAATAGCCCTCATGCCACTGGGTGACAGGAGTTATGATTGTTCTCGGGGCTAAATGAATGTGAGGTGCTGCTGGAGATGCTTCGTAGTC
The DNA here is from genome assembly GCF_023373465.1 of Oncorhynchus keta. Classification (NCBI taxonomy): domain Eukaryota; kingdom Metazoa; phylum Chordata; class Actinopteri; order Salmoniformes; family Salmonidae; genus Oncorhynchus; species Oncorhynchus keta. The sequence goes on along the minus strand of NC_068421.1, from coordinate 43,687,477 downwards.
AGTTTAGCTCGGAAAATGGCGCCCTAGGCGTCAGTCTAATGGGTGGGCCAGCCATGGGGCCTAAACACATATATATATATTTTTTGTAATATTTAGAATCCCTATTAATTCAATAGCATCTCTATGGGCCTAGTCAAAGATTTTGTCATTTCAGTTTTTAAAATGCATGACCTTTTTATTGTGGCATAAACACAACCTGTTTTTGACGTTTTCATCTGATTGTCAAACAGTCACTTCAAAGGGCTCCTTTACCAGGCTAGCAGCGCACGTTCATCCACTTCCTACCTTCAAGCCTCCAAACAGTGGTGAATGGAAAGAGACACAAAACACCAAAAAGTGTCATGATATTTGCAGATTGTCATAAGGCCCGAATAAATGCCTCAACTGCTGTCCGCGCAGCCACTCATCTATGCCTTTGCAAAACATCAGTGTTCTCGACGAAACCGCATCGCATTTTTTGGAGCGTAGGTTATACCACACGTTTTCAAATCCATTCTCAAATTTTTCATGCCTCTGACACACGGTCATGGTAAATAATGTTAAAATAGCCTCCGGTTTTCTTGATATTTTCGTTTCAATTATTGTGCTGGTATACCGTACCAGTAAAACATGAGCCTATCTCTTTTGCCGGGACGCGGTACCGCCTTACTTTCACCCGGGATTCAGCAGTGCATGAATGTTTCTCTTGATGAAACACTATCTAAAAAGCTCTCATTTTAAGTAGAGGGCATGATAGTTTAATGTGGGGGCTTGTGTGTGAGCAAGTGTGAATCTCTGGTATCTTTGCTGGAGCATATGGTGTGCCATGAGTGTATGTGTGAATCTGCGCGTGAAGGCCATCTGTCCCCTAGCTATAGCTATTGGGTACAGAGCTTTCTCATTGGTGTTACTCTTTAAAGCCTCCCCCAGGACTTCACAACACCTGTTTGGTTCCCACGAAAGGTTGTAGGTTGCAGGTCCAGGCAGATTACTACTGAGTAAGACCCCTAACCTAGATAGCAGCTGTGCGTGTACTGTGGGGAATATGAATGGGCACTCTCTGAAAACTGTCGAGCAATACAAGTCACTCTGGCAGGAAGCTAATCATAATATTTCAGCAGCTTTCTTTCCTAGAACCGGCTGGGAAATGGCCCTGACAGCTCTCATTAGCCTCGACTCTGGTTCAGTTCGACATCTCTGCTGCTAATAGTTTGGGTTAGCATTTAGATGTGGATCAGCAGGTCTGATGTCAGCATTTTAACAGTGGTTCTGATGTAAGCAGAGCCTCAGTGAATGGGGGGGTATAAAGTTACAACACCTGTGTTGTCAGACCAATTACACAAGCAATTAGCCTGCAAAGCTCTGACAATCATGTGGGTGACTGGCATCTGGATGAGGAGATATAGCTACCCCAAAGGAGGAGGGGGATGCTGGGATATTTACAGTTCTCTCTGTCTCTCTCTGTGTGTGTGTGTGTGTGTGTGTGTGTGTGTGTGTGTGTGTGTGTGTGTCCTTTCTACACGTTTGTTTTATGTGGCTGGGTGAGTGAAAGATGCATGCCTGTGTTTATTATTACTCATCTGTCTGTGTAGTGCATGGTTTGTTTCCACTCTGTATTGAGTTTGGCTGGGACAGTGGCTGTAATACGGTGTCTCTTCACACCGCGTTTGGCTGACAACCCCTTTACTCCAGAGTGAGATCCGATGTGCTAATGCCAGCTCAGCCTCCCTGCTCGTCTGACAGGGACTGGGGTTGTAGGGTTAGTCAGGAAGACACGCAGCTCTGCTAAGAGAGAGCGAGGGCACACAAATAACTCTTTATCCCGGAGAACAGAGAGCCGTGTCTCTCTGACCTGCTGATGTCTTGCAGCTGTTGACGTTGTTGTGGCTCAAACTTCTCTTACCATGTCGGCACGGGCAAATTTGAGTAAATAGGAACACTGTGTTTTAAACGCACACTGACCCAGAGGATGGTGGGTAGCATGTTTTTAGCAGGCGCGGTATGCAGTGGGATATTGTCAGCTGAAGGTTGTCGGGCTGTCCTTGTAGGGAGTCGCCTCGTGGCTAAGTCAACGCTTTCGCCCTGGCACTCCTTGACTCCGACGTGGTGTGTGGCCGGAGAGGGAAGGCCTCGTCAGTGTGGAACGTGTCGTGTGGGTGGGATTAATAGCTGTCACCGTGCATGTTCCTGACGCTTTCATTTGGCTTGTGTTGTCAGAGAGGCCTCATGATGCTTTGGAAGGGTTAAACTCGGTGACACCATCTTGATCTGCTCAGCCTCCCCCTCATTTCCCCCTCTTTCTCAAGTAGGCTCTTAAAAATCTCCCCCCCTCTCTGCTAGGGCTGGGCCATTATTATATATATTTTTTAAATAATTTGTTTATCGAATGAATTCGATTCATTTGAATTTTCTTTTGTTCGATATTCCAGATGCCTGTATTGCAGAATCCAATAATTTTTTGTATTTTTAGTTATTGAGCGTTTGTCCACTTGTTGTCTTTTTGGTCTCGTCTCGTTTGCTCCTTTCTGTGCTGTGCACCTTCCCATTTGCCCCAGTTTCAACTCGCTATTTGCATTTTGAGGTTTGTTCCAACAAGATCGGTCATACGGACACCGAAAGGTTATGTTTCAACTCGTCAAATTTCAAGCAGAGCAGATACTACTAAAACAGATGTTCCAATGAACATTGACTCTGAAAAATGAATGCTCAGTTTGTTGTGCGCGCATTACAGTACCACGTTACGCTAGCGGCATTTTAGTCAAACAAAGCTTGTTGTACTAGCTGTTTAGTCAGTTTAAGAAATGTGCAATAAGCATAAAATAATGATGGAATTGGCAACTCCTTCTCATTCTGAGAAATAAGATGGGCCACTTGATTTCAACATCTGAACAAAGTGGACAGGCTAGCACGCTGTTCAAACAGTTGGAGACGGACAGAAGGGTGTGTTCATTACTAGTCAACGGTTTTGCCTTGCTCACCGAATTCAGAGATTGTGAAATTATACCTAGATCCAAGTTGGTTGAAATGTAAATATTAGCTGGCTACTCACTAGCACGTTGGCTTGTGCTGGAGAGATTGTGTTAATGTTCTATAACGCCTGCTACATTATTAGTGAATGAGCATGATACATGGTTCTGGTTACACGTGTAACAAAAATGTCATTTTTAAAGGCATACCTGAAAGCCAGATCAGTGATTATTACAAAACAAAAGCAGGTATAAGTATTTTGATTAAATAATTAAATTATTACTGGGTCTTAAGGTTGTGGAAATATATTCAGCCTAGGTATAATTACACGAGCTCTGAATTCAATAGATTATTGTTGACTTTTTTTGAAATGCGGTGGATTTGACCTTTTTAATTATACAACAACGCTTATTTAGAGAGACCATAACACAAATCGATCTCTCGTGAAACACCCGTAAGTTTGCAAAAATGGCGATATGAGTTTGAAGCCATTTCGCCCAGCCCTGCTCTCTGCTTCTCTCTGTGTTAACCAAACAATGGTTGCTCCATCTTTCCAATCTACGACACCTTCCTTTTCCTCTATCCCTCCCACTCTCCCTCCTGCTGTGCAACAGTCATTCTCTCCCCCTCGTCCTCCTCTCTACTTTTCTCTACATATTTAACCAAACAATTTTTTTCTCTCTAGGGCTCTTTCCTATTTTATCTCCTGTTCTAAAACAAAGCAATATTCTCCTCTATGCCCCCCCTCCCCCCTTCTGCTTTCCCCCTCCTTCCATCTCTTGCTACATAAGAACACAGTGGCCTGCCCTAACACCAACTCTGTCTCTCATGCCCCAGGCAGGGAGGAAAAGGACATTACCTCAGTGTGGTGTCTTGTGTGACAGGGCATGGCAGGGTAAAACCCAATGAAATAGCGGCTGGACTTTGGCCTGGCGAAGGTCACACAGTACTCTGCTGGTAAACAAGCTGCTAGCTGGGAGAAAAGCCGCTGCAGAGAGCTCCACAGAGAACCCTGCCAGGATTTGATGTACTACAGGCCTGTTTTATTAAGGAGCGTTAAAGCGTTACAGAGCTTTTTGTGTGTGTGTGTGTGTGTGTGTGTGTGTGTGTGTGTGTGTGTGTGTGTGTGTGTGTGTGTGTGTGTGTGTGTGTGTGTGTATCCAGTGATTTGACAGAGCATCCTAAGGGGATTTGGGCAGCAGATCTCTGGCTTGATGTTACGTGAGCAGAGCATCGTACGAATACATGCTGCGATAAAGGAAATGTAAAGATGCTATAGTCCCTGGTAATCCAGAGTTTGTGTAATCCCACCTGCGGTCTGACCATCCTGCCTGGTTTACTGCCCCTGTGAGGTGTGTGTGTGTGTGTGTACTGCAATGACATCGGCGTCAAGTGTGTGTGTGACTGCCTGTTAAGATAATATCATGACAATGGTGACCTCTGGAATTAGTAAATACATGACTTGTGCCGAGTTTTAGTGTTACATGTTTGTTTACTAGGAACAATTTTGTGTGTGCTATATTTGGAAAAGTAGTCTGGTTTGTTTGTTAGCGTGTGTACACTGCATTAGTGAAAGAATCTGTGTGTGTGTGTGTGTGTGTGTGTGTGTGTACACTTCCTGTTGGTAAATGGAAGCGGGATTCATTGCATTAGTGAAAGAGGCTAATGATCTGTTTTTAATTTATTTCTGCTTGCGTCATTGTATTAATGTATTACAGTGCGTGTGTGTGGAGAGAATCCGTGACCATGCAGATGCATATCCCTTCTTTCCACACCCCCTCCCTCCTTCCCTTCATCCGTTCTTCTGTGAGAGAACCTCGCCTAGGCAGGAAGTGGTGTCCGTGTGAGAGTTCTCCTCCCCTGTGCCCTCACTAATGGAGGGTAGGCCTCCTGTGAAAGAGAGCGGGAGAGGAGGGAGAGAGAGGGGATACGATGAGAGAGATGTATGGAGGGGACGACTGAGTTCAAGTTAAAGATAGAGATTGAGGACGAGCGGTAGAGCGAGAGAAGGGAACGTGGGTAGAAGACGGATGGATATGGAGCAGTTTGGCTGTTAGCAGTGCATTAGAGCAGGCTGTGGGAGAGAGCGAGAGATGGGGCCCAGAGAAGGCATCATTCTCAGTAAGGGGGGTTTACCTCTACTACAGCTCTCTGTCATCATCACCATCACAGAGGTTATGATTATTTTATGAAATATGGCATTGTCAGTGACAACCCCCGGTCCCCTGATATATGAAAATAGCGACAGCTCTTTCTCAGAAACCACTGCGAGAGTTTTCTAGTGTGAAATATTGGAATAACTCAATGTGCACAGTGAAGTCTCTTCCCCCACCCCCCATCTTAACAAATCAGGCACAGCTCATAAAATGTATGCCTTGCATACATAGGCTTAGGCTAACATTGTCTTAGTTCTCATGGCGGTTGGTTCTCAGGGCTATGGGTTATTTGACAGGCCTGAGAAGACCCAATAGACGCCGGCTCAAAGTCAGGCCTTGTTGACAGTCTCTGGCTAACGCCCTGTAATGAACCATTGGAATGCTTGGATCCTGTGGCTCGTTAAGTCCCCCCCCAGCTGCCCTCAGACACGCGTGTTGGTAAACTTCACGGCCAGGTGGCCACTGCAGCACTGGTCCCTATCGTTCCTGTGCTTCTGATTATGGGAGAAGTGATGCGCCTTTCCAGGCCTAGTCCCAACGTCATCCCCGAGGGAAGGAGAACAGCTCACATGACCAGGCCTCTGACCTAGCGCCCCCCAGGCCGACCCGCTCCCCCCTGCATGTATTTCTGGGTCGGAGGTAGATGGAATGTAGACCCTAACCTATTCCCTTCAGCCAGGGGCTAGCGGTGAGTGTGTGCCAGGACATGCCCACTAGACACACAGCGAGGGCCTCAGGCGGCACTGGAACACTCGGTGGCTGGACAAACTGAATCTGGATAGTATATTGCTAGCGCTGTACATTCTTTCCCTTTTACAGATAGTCTGGTAATCTATCTTGTCGTATGTACTCTTGCAGGGTAAGGTTAAGGCTAAAGCCTCTAGGCAGTAGTTTGATGTATTTCATAGTTGCTGTTTACCCAGGAACCGTTTTCTGAATTGTTTATGGCAATGGCAGTTATTTTGTCATTTAGCACGCTAACGTGTCAGGGTCTATTTTCCTTGATCTTTGTTGTTAACGGTCTCACAACAGTTGAGATGGAATGCTGCTGGTTCCTGACGGGCTGCCCCCAGGTGGTGAAGGTAGGAAACAACCCCTCCACTCTGCTGATCCTCAACACTTGGGACCCACAAGGATGCGTTCTCAGCCCCTTGCTATACTCCTTGTTCACCCATGACTGCATGGCCATTCAGGCCTCCAACTCAATCATCAAGTTTGCAGACGACACAACAGTAGTAGGCCTGATTTACCAACAATGACGAGACAACCTACAGGGAGAAGGTGAGGGTCCTGGGAGTGTGGTGCCAGGAAAATAACCTCTCACCCAACGTCAACAAAACAAAAGTGTTGATTGTGGACTTCAGGACACAGCAGAGGGAGCAAGCTCCTATCCACATCGACGGGACCACAGTGGAGAAGGTGGAAAGCTTCAAGTTCTTCGGCGTGCACATCACTGACAAACTGAAATGGTCCACACAGACAATGTGGTGAAGAATGTGCAACATCGCCTCTTCAACCTCGGGAGGCTGAATGAATTTGACTTGGCCCCTTAAACCCTCAAACTGGTAGGCCTGGTACGGCGCAACCACAGGGCTCTCCAGAAGGTGGTGCGGTCTGCCCCACACGTCACCGGGGGCAAACTACCTGCCCTCCATGACACAGGAAGGCCAGAAAAGATCATCAAGGACAACAACCACCCGAGCCACTGCCTGATCACCCCGCTATCATCCAGAAAGCGAGGTCAGTACAGGTGCATCAAAGCTGGGACTGAGAGACTGAAAAACATAGATCTCAACGCCATCAGACCAAAAACCTTCACTAGCACATTAGAGGCTGCTGCCCTAATATACATAGACTTGAAACACGAGTCATTTCAATAATGTTTACATATTTTGCATTACTGCATTATGTATATGCTGTATCCAATTCTGCTGCTCATCCAAATAGTTATATATTCTTAATTCCTTTACTTTAGATTGTGTGCTTTGTTAGATATTACTACACTTTTTGAGCTATTTCGCTACACCCACATTAACATCTGCTAAACACGTGTATGTGACAAATAAAATTGTGTGTGTGTGTGTTTACATGGTTAGCGCATGTGGGTCATTGCTAATCTGTGTGGTCACTGCAGATGTCGTGGTTATTTGTGAATGTAGCCCTTTTCATGGCACTCCAGCATGTTGCTACTGGTCATTTCCACGTGAAAGGATCAATGAGCACCAATGTGGCGTATTTTATAGGAGCATGTCAAATGAAAGCTAAGAGTCCATCTTTAAGAAATGTAAATATTTTTCAACCATTTTCCATCTCAAAATTTAGGAATAATTAAAGGCTTTGATTTCTGGTCAAACAGCTGGAAAATGGGTCTTAGAAAATATCTAGCGGAATAAAGCACAAACCTTTTATTTATTTTTATGCACGTGAACGAGCGTTCACACGCTGGTTGACGTGACGCGCTTCAAATTAGACAGCAAGTCTTGTTTGTCCTCACGTCTCGGAAGCAATGCTGCTAAAGTCAGCGGATAATTTGCCAGAAAATAGAATACTGTATGTAGAAGGAACGAGACTAGCTAAATTATTTTATAAACTGCTAGGGTGTATTAGCCTCAACTCGCCTCACATTCTTGAGCCAACATAACAGGAGGCAGGTACGGTGGCTCCTATAGGACATGTAAGGCGAGACAAGAGGAACACGCAACAATAATTCACAAGGGCTACATAGCTAACATAACAAATACAACTGTTTATGATCGATTCTAGTGACAATTAAGTTAGCATACACTACGCAGTCTATGTGAATTGATGCTCCGTTGATGGCGTCTTTTCGGCTTAAGTTTTAAAAGGTAACAAAAATGCATCAAAACACAATGTTGAAGACCCCTGCCAACTAATATCGACAGTTGTATTTCGAGCACATTATTTGTACTGAACTCTACTTTACTGAATATTGCTGTGCTGCAGGGCTCAACATTAATGCTTGTCCGATTGGACAAGAAAACATTTTTTAATTTTTTTATAAATAATTACAATTTTGAAATAGTTGGACAAGCAGTTTCTAGATTTAAATTGTCCGATTGGACAAGTTATAAAAACAATGACTCTCAAACAATTGGGCTACTCCTCCGGATGCGACGTTTTGCTCACTGTCCACCCAATCTCTGCAGAGTGCATTGGAGTATAATTATTGTAGGCCTGCATTGACAGGCATGAGTGGTCTTTCAATCATGCAGTTGCGAGGTGTGTTTTTGAGATCAAAGCGAGCATAGCCACGTTTTTAAACGTTGGTTTATTAATTATTGCTAGATTAGTTAGCCAAACTACACTATGTTTTGAATTGGCTATCTCGCTAGCTAACTATTTAGACTTTTAGCATGTATTATTCCACTGGCATAACCGCAAATGGCCAACGAATGTTAATGAATGCAGTTGATGAAAACAATGTTGTAATACTCCGCTTGTAAAAACAAGTCAAGTGCTCAAAATTGGCTAGGATTCTCCTTTATTCAATACTGGCCATGTAAGTATTGGAATAGCCTAATTGACAAAGTAACCTATGCTGTCAAGATCTCCCCTGAACACTGAATATTTTAACCGTACAAATAGACAAACATCTTAGTTAGCTACCTCACTCACCTTAGCCATTTGATTCCTGGTTCATTGAATGAAGGAATTATTTTATGAAGACATAACAAGTATTTGGTTGTAATTGTAATGTAGCAGGGTGGCCAACCATCCTCCAATATATTCCAGGAGAGCTACTGGGTGTGCAGGCTTTTGCTCCAGTCCTGCTCGAACACACAACGTTGTAAAAAAAAAAATATTTTAAAAAATCAGCCGCTCAACAGGATCTCGATAAGCTGACTCTGGTGTGTTTGAGCAGAGTTTTCTAAAAAAGCCCTGCCCACCCAGTAGCTTTCTAGATGGAGGGTTGACGGACCACATGCGTTTTCTACAGTAGACTTATCAGTGCAGTATTTTACTTTGAGGGGGGTTAAGTGCCTTGCTCAGGACATATTAAACATGGGATCATAGAGCAGCAGCCTTCCATTTCAATACCAGTGATAGTAATGAAGGTAACAACACAATTCTGTCACCTTTTTGGTCCATGGTGTCACAGACCTGTTTTCTGGTGGGGAGGGGGGGACAAGCCACTTTTTTTAGTAAAAAATCTCTCCTACTTTTCCGAAGGACGAGTGGCTAAAAAGGTTCATCTAAAGCCCTGTACTGTAGTTTGAGTTAGATTTCGAGCATCAAAGTACATGATTTGATTTAGTCCGGTTCGGACCAACCAAATTTGGTTTTGGTGCGGGGCTCATTTCAAATAATAGCCAGTGTGTAGAATATAACCTGAATATCAAAAGGAAGATATAGCATATTTGTACCTTTTTTGTGTAGGGTACATCACCTGAAGAGAATGACATTCATATCCATAATTAGGCCTTTCTGTGATTTTACAGATCAGGGACCCGTGATGAAATTTCATTAACGCAATTCAGTTACCGGGTTTAAATCCACTTCATTGACTGTAGTTCCATAACCAATTTTTTTTCAAAGGCAAGGTCATGTCATAGCTGACATCTCATTCTTTCTGCAGACATCTTTCATTCTGCAGATATTTCATTTTTGGAAAACGTGGACACACAAACTGAGTGAGATTTTTGCCATTCTGTTACCAAACCTTGCGTCTACACAGCTCTTTCAGTAAATGTGTTTTTGTGAAATGTTAAGTGTCAATTGTTAAGTAGTCTTAAAGGACAGCCCGTTCCATGATCTCGCCATCACGGTTGACAACTCCATTGTGTCCTCCTCCCAGAGCGCTAAGAACCTTGGCGTGATCCTGGACAACACCCTGTCGTTCTCAACTAACATCAAGGCGGTGGCCCGTTCCTGTAGGTTCATGCTCTACAACATCCGCAGAGTACGACCCTGCCTCACACAGGAAGCGGCGCAGGTCCTAATCCAGGCACTTGTCATCTCCCGTCTGGATTACTGCAACTCGCTGTTGGCTGGGCTCCCTGCCTGCGCCATTAAACCCCTACAACTCATCCAGAACGCCGCAGCCCGTCTGGTGTTCAACCTTCCCAAGTTCTCTCACGTCACCCCGCTCCTCCGCTCTCTCCACTGGCTTCCAGTTGAAGCTCGCATCCGCTACAAGACCATGGTGCTTGCCTACGGAGCTGTGAGGGGAACGGCACCTCAGTACCTCCAGGCTCTGATCAGGCCCTACACCCAAACAAGGGCACTGCGTTCATCCACCTTGGCCTGCTCGCCTCCCTACCACTGAGGAAGTACAGTTCCCGCTCAGCCCAGTCAAAACTGTTCTCTGGCTCCCCAATGGTGGAACACACTCCCTCACGACGCCAGGACAGCGGAGTCAATCACCACCTTCCGGAGACACCTGAAACCCCACCTCTTTAAGGAATACCTAGGATAGGATAAAGTAATCCTTCTCACCCCCCTTTTAGATGCACTATTGTAAAGTGGCTGTTCCACTGGATGTCATAAGGAGAATGCACCAATTTGTAAGTCGCTCTGGATAAGAGCGTCTGCTAAATGACTTAAATGTAATGTAATGTCTTTGTGCATACAGTTGTGTGATTAGTTCAATGTTTTTTGTATGGCATACATTTTAAGTGAAAAATCTTGAATTTCAGCACAATTCCATTACTGTAGAATTGCCCTAAATTGCCCTACTATAAAACATACCAATAGCAACTCCCTCGCGTAGCGAACCATTTTCAGATCCCTGTTTATATTTACCATACCCTACCTTTTAATTTTTCGACATGCCAAGATTTGCATGATGGTGTTCCGTGGCCACCTGTTTACCACACACAGTGGAACAGGTCAGCCCAGAAATGGTCATCCGTGTGAATTCTACTATTACCAGTGGTAACATAACATGAGGGACTGATGAATACTGTACATCTAATGGAATGACGGTTGTCTATCTAATGGGTTCTGATGCCTCTGATCTGAACCAGTTCAAGGGGTAAATAGACAGGCAGGGGAGCATTGTTGTCCTTTAAGCCTATCGTTAGGCTCAGCTCAAAGCGGTTTAATATGGAACTAATTGAGACGGGTGCTCTCGGCAGTCTGGACTGGTGCTGGTCCGTATTGCGGTAAAGGTCCAGTTAACCCCGCTGACGATGATAATGGCATTGTACTGGAAGTCGGATCAAATATAGAATGGTTGTGGCTCTTTATTACACATGGAATGCTTTTGTCTATGCTCTCAATTTCTATGCCCTGTCAGTATTGTCGAACATTCTATCAACTGAGCACGGCCCTGCTGTGGGCATGGCTAAATGCCAAATTATGCTTGACCTGAAAATGTGGTCGGAGGCTCCGTATGGAGAGTATGACACAATTGCGTAGCCTCCGGAGGCATGCAGAAGCCAAATTGAGCTCCGTATCACATCGCTGTGCACCTCCCCAAACTTTGAAACGCTGTGGAGGACTCCTCATTGCTCCACATTGATCCGATTAGTTGACGGTAGGTGAGGGCGGAGGTCCTGTATAAACCCAAACTCACTTCCTTGACAACTTTCTTCACAACAGCTTTGTGCTGCTCCCCGAAGCGCAGGATGTATGAATTCCATGACTTTTGCAGAGGCCGTATCACCGTAAATACTGCACAGCCAATGTAGACATTGGAATGACCATGCAGCGTCTTTTAAGGGGACCAAGGAGACTGAGGCAATGCACAGCCCTGCATTTCAGGAAGTACACTCCACTGGCTGCTTGACCTTACGGAGCAGCAAGCGGAACTGCCCCTCCCTACCTTCAGGCTATGCTCAAGCCCTACACCACAAACCGAGCACTCCGTTCTGCCACCTCTGGTCTCTTGGCCGTCCAAGCCCTCGCCCTGGCACCCCGATGGGTGAACAAGCTTCCCCTGACGCTAGGACAGCAGAGTCCCTGCCCATCTTCCAAAAATATATATAAACACAATTAAATTCACTTGTCTTTTCCAACGAGCACTGTCTTTGCTGTTAACTTCTTTATTGGGGAGAAATGTATTTACTACGACTGTGATATGTGGTTGTCTCACCAAGCGGTCTTAAATGTGTAATCCACAGTGGGGGGGAAACGGCGCCCCAGGCCCCCCCCCCTCCCCACCACCACCGCTGTTATTGTTTTTGTTGCCGAGCTGAGGATTGTTGTGCTGCATTTCCTGAAAAACACAGAGCACAATACGCACTGCGATCTCGTGTGCAAGGATGTAAACAGACGTGGCCGTTTCACCGGTTTAAAGATTCCAGCTTTAAGATGAATGCACTACTACTGTAAGTCGCTCTGGATAAGAGCGTCTTCAAAAAGAAAGGAAAAAAAGTGTTCTCCTGCTCTCTTTTCTATGTGAAGGGCTCATTGATCTCCGGCTAATCACTGCTGGCCAGTCCAGAGCCCTGCAGCGGGATGTAAGAGCAATGAATTAACCATGGGTGCCCAGGTCTTATCACCAACCAGCCCGCTATCGACCTGCAGCCCAGGCACAGACTCCTTTCGTTACACAGACTGTGTGTACTGGATCTCTCAGCCAGCCCCCCCCCCCCCCTTTTTTCTTTTTTTTGAATGCATGTTTTACTCTGCAAATATCAAAACACAAGACATTCCTTTTGATATGGATTTCTTTTGTGCTGCCACTTGGTGATGCACCTACTGTAGTAGGCGTGCGCTGCTGTAGTGTTACAGTGAACAGAGTCTGGGTAGATGGAACTAGCTTTGCACAGTAACTTTTGAATCCCTTATATTATTGTCCCCTTTCTACTATTAAACCTACAACCGTCCTGTGTGTGTGTGTGTGTGTGTGTGTGTGTGTGTGTGTGTGTGTGTGTGTGTGTGTGTGTGTGCATATTATCTACAGTGTCTGGATTCGTCTCTGTCTCTGTGAGAGAGAGAGATGGACTTTGAACTCTTCTCTTTCTCTGCAGATAGTTCTCTCTCTTCATACTGACTCTCTGACTAAATCAATTCAGTGGGTATTTCGTATTCTCCAAACCCTGCCTCAAAAGCCCCATTCATTCATCATTAACAGTGGTTTTAATGTGTTTACTAAATACATGGATGAATTACTGTAAACTGGGTGTGGGGTCTTTTTTTTACTGTACACAGCTGTCTAGTGCTTTGGGCCTTTGTCTATGCGAGCCTGACTGCTTAGAAAGGGCCTGCCTATCGAAACGGCATGAATGTTATCTCCCTCATTCAGTTCTACCCATTGTAGCTCTAGTTATGATTTGTAGGCCTGTGTTCTGCCAATAGGATATGTTGTGTGGCTGTGAACTTTTTTTTGCTCTGAGAACATTGTGCGGGGCATGGAAAGAAACATCTGCAAGTGATATCTCCAGACGGCAGGATACCAATTTGAACCGCTATTACATCTCGGCAAATGTGACGAGACGTGCAATTTGAGATCATAATTAGCTATTACAGTCTGTCCGCGGAGTCTTTTATTTTTATTTTTTTCAGGACCAGAAGAAAACACTTTTTTTTTTATATAGAGGAAAGCAGCCAACATTGAATGCAGCCTTTTATAAGGCAGTTGGTCTTCCCTAGTTGCCCAATTAGGGTCTCTCTCTCTGTATGTGGATTTGTGTGTTTGCGAGAACTATATCATCACGTCTTTTAGAACTGCTGCTGGCTTAGACAACACTGTTAGATGTGAGATAATTATGTATCATTACATAAGGTTCTGCTTTGTACGTTTTTCCAAACAAGCCATAAGGAAACTACTTTAAGGATGCTGGGTAGTAGAATGTCAAAAAGAAGTTAAATGTGAAGGAATGCGTCAGTTAATAGTGACTGTACTGCAGTTGTCTTAAGGTGTAGCATTCCAACAGCTTTCTGACCCCAATCTCTTCAGGAAACTTTCAGCGGTGAAATGGGGTCACATATTAAACATTAACATCACACAGCAAAGATGTGGGAATTTAAATGAGACATGGAACACCCTCCAAATAATGACTTGAATCTTTCCCACAGTCTTCATTATTTATATATTTGTTCCCTCTTTCTCCTTCTCTTGTAGGGTCATACCCAAGGCCAGTAAGAATCTTTGCATGGAAAGACCGCCCGGCAGCCTCCTCCCTAGAGCTTGTGGGCATGGCAGGATGAGTGTCTGCGTTCGATGATGATGGCAAAAAAGCAAGATGCAAAGGCGCCCACCTACAACCTGGTCGTGGTGGGCCTGTCCGGCACAGAGAAGGAGAAGGGGCAGTGTGGTGTGGGCAAGTCCTGCCTGTGCAACCGCTTCGTCCGCCCCAGCGCAGACGACTTTTACTTGGACCACACCTCCGTGCTAAGCACCAGCGACTTCGGGGGACGTGTGGTGAATAATGACCACTTCCTGTTCTGGGGGGAAACTGGGCGGGTGCTGGAGGAGGGGCCAGAGTGCAGGATGCATGTGGTGGAGCAGACAGAGTTCATTGATGACCAGACGTTCCAGCCACACCGTTCCACAGCCCTCCAGCCCTACATCAAGAGGGCTGCCTCCAACAAGCTGGCCTCTGCAGAGAAGTTGATGTATTTCTGCACGGACCAGCTAGGGCTGGAGCAGGATTTTGAGCAGAAGCAGATGCCAGAGGGGAAGCTTATGGTGGATGGCTTCCTCCTCTGTGTGGACGTCAGCAGGGGCATGAACCGCAACTTTGACGACCAGATGAAGTTCATCACTAATCTCTACAACCAGCTAGCCAAGAACAAGAAGCCAGTGGTTCTGGTGCTCACCAAGTGCGACGAGGGGGTGGAGCGCTACATCAAGGACTCTCACACCTTTGCCTTGGCCAAGAAGAACCTCCAGGTGGTGGAGACGTCAGCACGCTCCAACGTCAACGTAGACCTGGCCTTCCTCACCCTGGTGCAGCTGATAGACAAGGGCCGGGGCAAACCCAAGATCATCCCGTACTTTGAGGCCCTGAAGCAGCAGAGCCAGCAGATTGCCTCGGCTAAAGACCGCTATGAGTGGCTGGTCAGCCGTATCGTGAAAAACCACAATGAGACGTGGCCCAACATAAACCGGCGCATGCAGACCTCCTCAGAGTACAAGGAGTATGTCTTCCTGGAGGGCACTGCGAAAGCCAAGAAGCTCTTCCAGCAGCACGTCCACAGGCTCAAACAAGAACACATTGAGCGAAGGCGGAGGGTCTATCTCAGTACCCTGCCTCAGGCACTGGGTTCCCTAGTCCCTGAGCTGGATGAGATCGACCACCTGAGCTGGTCCGGGGTCCAGAAGGTTCTGGAGACCAAGCAAGACTTCTCCCATTGGTTCGTTGTGTTGGATGACACCCCCTGGGAGACCACGCCACACATAGACAACATGGAGGATGAAAGGATTCCCCAGGATCTCCTGGAGACCCCGGTGGCCGAGACAATTTACGAGAGCCACCTGGAGCACCTGAAAAATGAGCGCAAACGGGCGGAGATGAGGTGGGAGTTCAAGGAGAAGCTCAGTGCCTCTCCCTTCATCACGGCAGGCAAACCCTGGGAGGAGGCACGCAGCTTCATCATGAATGAAGACTTCTATCAGTGGCTCGAGGAACCAGAGTACCTAGACATCTACAACAGGCACCAGAAGGAGATCATTGACCGAGCCAAGGAGGACTTCCAGGAGCTGCTGCTGGAGTACTCAGAGCTCTTCTATGAGCTGGAGGTAGACGCCAAGCCCAGTAAGGAGAAGATGGGGGCCATCCAGGAGGTGTTAGGGGAGGAGCAGAGGTTCAAGGCCCTGCAGAAGCTGCAGGCAGAGAGGGACGCTTTGGTACTCAAGCATATCCACTTTGTCTACCACCCCACCAAGGAGACCTGCCCAAATAGCCCACACTGTGTGGACTGTAAGATTGAACAGGTTCTAGCCTCCAAGTTCCCCACTCGATACTCCTTCTTCGATAGCCATAAACCGGGCGACGGGAACGCAGATCGCATAAACCTGGTCATTCTGGGTAAAGATGGCCTGGGGAGAGAACTGGCCAATGAGATCAGGGCTTTGTGCACCAATGATGACCGGTACGTGCTGGATGGGAAAATGTATGAGTTGTCTCTCCGGCCCATAGAGGGTAACGTGCGTCTGCCGGTCAATTCCTTCCACACGCCTACCTTCACCCCCCATGGCGTCCTGTGTCTCTACAACTCTAAGGAGTCACTATCTTACATTGTGGAGAGCATTGAGAAGCTCAGAGAGTCCACACTAGGCCGAAGGGAAAACAGTCTATTTCAGCTGCCCATGAACCTGCTCCTAGTCACCAAACGGGGAGTAGGGTCCATCAGGGACATTGGGGGGGAAACAGCCCACACACTTATCCTCCAGGGGCAGCAGGTTGCTGGGAAGCTACAGTGTGGTTACCTAGACCCTGCCTCCCCTGGGGTGGGCTATGGACGCAATGTGAACGAAAAGCAGATCAACCAGGTGTTAAAAGGTCTGTTAGAATGCCGTAGGCCCCCTGGGAGCATAGGCAGCAGCTCCCCTCCTTTACCCCCTTCCTTCAGAGACTCTCACTCCCAGCCCATCCCCGAGACAGACCTGCGGATAGTCATGTGCCTGATGTGTGGCGACGATTATGACGTGGAGCAGCTCCTCTCGCCTCTCCTGCTGCCCCAGCACTGTCGGCCGGCCTCCAGCCTGAGCAGTGGCACGTCCGTGCTCTTAGAGCTCACGGTGGGGGCCCAGAGGCACACCATCGACCTCTCCCTGCTCTCCTTCCACTCCTCATTTGCCCTAAGGAAAAGTCGGCTGGTGCACGGCTACATTGCCGTGTATTCTGCCAGGCGCAAGGCGTCCATGGAGACCCTGTGTGCGTTCCTGTGCGAGGTGCAGGACATCATTCCCGTGCAGTTGCTTGCGGTGGGGGAGAGCCAGGCTGAGCTGTCGGACTCTGAGGCGGCCAGGGAGCAGGTGAGCCAGGGGGAGGAGCTGGCCCGGGAGATCGAGGCCAGGTTTAACACAGTAGTGTGTGGGCCTGGAGGGGTGGTGGGAGGCCTGCACAGGATAGACCTCTTTCAGCCCTTCCTGAAGGAGGTTGTGGAGAAACGCACCATAGTGGAGGCCACACACATGTACGATAATGTAGCAGAGGCCTGCACCACTGAGAGCATGAGCCCGGCCCGCTGCAATTCCCCCAGCCCCATCAACACCCTGCTAGACTCTGAGGAGGACGTGGAGCCCTCGCCTCCCTACCCTGACGTTACCCTCACCTCCCACCTGGGGGGCTTCAAGCTCCCCGACCTGGAGTCCAGCGACGCCTTCTCAGTCATCTCCGAGATTAGCACCTTCGAGAGCAAGCTCAACAACAAGGTCCCCCCCCAGGTGCGGCCCAAGCCCACCATTCGGAAAGTCAACCTGGGGCCCTACATGGACCAGCAAGGGACCAACCGCCGCTCCTTACCCCCTGCCGTCACCTGGGCGCCGGGCAGCGACGGTGGCTACGACCCCTCGGACTACGCCGAGCCCGTGGATGCCGTGACCAAACAGCGGCCCACAGAGGAGGAGAGCATCTACTCGGTGCCCCACGACAGCACTCAGGGCAAGATCATCACCATCCGCAACGCCAACAAGCATTCTAACGGCGGGGGCAATGGCTCGGACAGCGAGGCTGACAGCAGCTCCCTGGAGCGGAGGCGGAAGATGTCTGCTCTGGGGGTGAAGCCGCGGCTGTACCGCGACCGCTCGAAACGCCTGGGCAAGTTCAGCAGCTTCCGCACTAGCTTCTCCATCGGCAGTGACGACGAGCTGGGGCCTCCCAAAGCACCAGAGGAGCTGGGCGGGGCGCACAAAGGGGACAACTCCATTAACGAGGAGGGCGAGGACCCCAAGAGGAGGAACATCCTCAGAAGCCTGCGCAGAAACACAAAGGTATGTGCCCCAGTGTCTGTTTTGTGTCTGTGTCTATTGTTCATCAACATCACATCAGGTTTCACACTTTCAGTTTTTATTATTTATACCGGTCACATACTGTATTAGAGCACCTCGAGAAAGAGAGAAACTGCTGTGACTAATTTAGATTTCACCCTATGGCTGACTTCATATACAATCTCGATCAATCTATTATAGACTACTTGATGATTTTCATCTGTTTTAATAGGGTTTTGTCTTCACCTACCACCTTTTTATCAAAGTTACCTAGCAACAGTGTTCCTAATGCACTGTTCAGTGTTTATTGGCGTGTGTATTTCCTCACCTGTGTGCGTGCATGAGCTATGCACAGGTTTTCTGTGTTGTCTCTGCTCACCGGAGCCCATCTCATTGGAGTCTCACTTGCTGTAGAGGGTCTGGGTTTCCTTCCAGGTTCTTTAAATCAGCCTTGCCTTCTCTCGCTCTGTGGGCCTACTTTTCTCCTGCTTCGCAGTGGTCCTCCAAACTAGCCCAATCATGGGTTGAAGCGGAGAAACTCCAGCTATTGAAGTCACCCAGCTCATGAGAAACTGTTTTAATGAATCGGGAGCACAGTGTACGCTCAGGCTATGGCTAGTTGTGTATATGTGTAATGTTTCCCTTCATATGCGCGTGTGTGTGTGTGTGTGTGTGTGTGTGTTTTGTCAGTGGTTATGTGTGTGCTGTCCATTATTCCCCAAACGGACACAATTCTCAAACTTGGAATCTGTGCTGACACGGCTCATTATAATTTGACACGAACGCCGGTAAAACCGAAGGTACATTTTTGCCGGCTTAGTTTGACATTTCTTTCACTGGTCACCCGAATGAGGTCATTAACTACAGTAAAAAGAGAGAGAATTATTATACCGCCCCCTCTCCCCCTCCACACTGTCTCTCTGTACAGCAGTTTTGTTTTATCCTGGATTAAAGCAGCCCTGGCTCTTACCCACTCACTCATTACAAATTACAAACCTGTTACTTCCACAGGCCTAGCTGCAGTCCCATAGTGTGGCTTGTTTTTAAAAACGAGTAGATCTGTGCAGAGTAGACCCAATGGCTTTATGAAATGCTCTGTTTCGAGGTGCGCTGTTCATTAAGTGAATAGAGAGCGATTGGCAGCCGAGTGATCCAACTGTGCGGCACCAAAACATGCCCAGAGACTAGTGGGACATGCCCTGGGTTTATTTTCTCCTCCTCCCACACATTCTCCTTCCCTCCCTCATTCCCCGATTTTCTCTCTCTCCCTCTTTACCTTCCTGCTGATGAAGCGGGAATACAGTGAATATAGGACTCATACATGGGCGTCAGCCTCCCCTCCCTCCCTCAGACTCTGCGGTGAAAGATTTGACCCAACACCGTCAGTCTTATCTGCCTGCCATACCTCTCATTCACACAGAGAGGCTGACACGTAAAGTGCCACCTAAGTGGGAGCGAAGGCAGTGTATATGATTAGACTGGCTGGGGGAGAGAGACACAAACCACCCTGTCTGGCTGTGTGTGGGTGATAATTACCATGGGTGTCAGTAGGGAGGGCGGGGAGATTTTATGTTTTCACACACAGTAGTGATGTCTCTCTACCCCATAAACTATACACGTGTTTAGTTGTATACTGTATGTCCTGAACGATGCTCCGTAACATCACAAATCTAGAGTGAATTTGGTTGGCGGAACCAGTATAGGGGGAACTTAATTTAACCACCAAAACAAATAAAACAAAACTGCTTACTGGGGACTAAGATGGCGACTCCCCAGAGCACACTTAGGGCTGATCTGGGGCCTGTGTCTCCGCTCCACGTACATTAAAGCCTTTATTACTTAATGGGAGCCATAAGTTCATCAGGTTCCCAGATCAGCTGTCACTCTATTGGTGACGGTCGCTATAGAACCAGCCTGGTCAGTATAATAAACAGAGTGTCCCTGTAAGTCTGATCTGAGGTCAGGGTAGAACCAGCCAGTCTTGTCTGCCTGGCTGCCTCAGCAGTGAGTACACAGTGGAAACTATCTGACCCTCTCTCCCTGTTCAAATACATTTACCTCAGGCTGTGGCCGGCTGACTTGGCAGAGGTGTCTCTCTCTCTCTCTCTCTCTCTCTCTCTCTTTTTTGTTCACCCCCCCACCAAGACGCCAGAAACGTTTCCTCTCCCCAGCCTTTTTAAAACCTCCTCAGCCGACAAGTGGAATAATTTAAATTCCTGCATCTCCTAGTTCCTTTCTAATATGCCGCTAGCACTGCACACAGAGAGCGAGAGAGGGAGACATTGATGGAACCCTGGTCTCGTGTTTTTTAAAAGTTTGTTTTATTTTTATTAAGGACGTGTATTATTTTCCTTGTGTGGTAGAGGTCTGTTGTCTTCTCAGCGTTGGCCACATCCTGTCTCAGTAGAAAGGAGAAAAAAAGCAGAGCAGAGTTTTGTGTTGTGACTGTAGCCAGGGGAATGTAGGGTGGTGGGCAGGTCAGTGGTGGTGGGTAAAGTAATGGGGGGGGGGGTGTAACTGGAGCAGAGGGCCCGGCCAAGGAGGCTAGGCTCACTCTGAGTATCATGCTGCCCTGCTCTCTCGCTTCTCGGGGACAGCAACACATTCCCACTGAACACCATTGAAGTGCACCGTACAAGTGGAGTTACTGCTTGAACGGCACAGAAGTAGCTTCTAAGATCAAATGGAATGCTGATAACAGCAGTAGGTTAGCGGCTTACTAGAAGCGATGATTGTGTTCCGGATGGGACAATGTTCGAGGAATGCAGTATAGTCGAAAGGGAGCATGACAACGGAGAGGAAAGAGTGCAGAGGATAAAGAAAACATAGAGAGGTGAAAAGTGGAATGAAGATGTGTTATCACACCCACAGCTAGAGATGGGAATCGTACATTCCTATCAGCGTGGGCCTTGAGAAGAATCTACTGCATGGGTGCGTATGTGTGCCGTGCTGGTTGATACAGTTCGATGCCCATGTTAAAGAATGAAAGTGTGGTAATGTGTGTGTGTGTGTGTTAAAATTGTGTCCATATCTATGGCCTAAAAATCCATCGATGCCTTGGATGGGTGACGAACAGAAAGGATAACACCGTTCTCATCTCTCTCTCCCCCTCTCTCTCTCTTAGAAACCACGGCCCAAGCCCAGGCATTCCATATCCAAAGTAGAAAGCAACTACTTTGGCGTGCCGTTGGCCAACGTGGTGACACCTGACCGACCCATCCCGCTCTTCATTGACAAGTGCATCCGATATATTGAGGCAACGGGTAAGCTTCCACGCATTACACGGAGGCTGGATTGTTCTGAGTGGATGCTATTGATTACTGAGACTATTGAGGAGATCAATATAATGGCATATAGATGGAGGCGGTGGCTTTATTGGTTTACTCCTGTGCTCATTCCATAGTACTGTTCAGAGAGCAAAGGCTGCAAGCCTCAATATCAACAAGGTCTCTGTCGCTCTCTCTCTCTCTCTCTCTCTCTCTCTCTCTCTCTGTCTCTCTATTTTTCTCTCCCCCATTGGCATGGGGAAACATGTTAACATTGCCGAAGCAAGTGAAGTAGATGGTACACAATAAAAATTAACAGTAACCATTACACTCACACAAGTTCCAAAAGAACAAAGACATTTCAAATGTCATATGTGTCTGTGTATATACTGTGTTGTCACAATGTGCAAATGGTTAAAGTACAAAAGGGGAAATAAATATGGGTTGTAATTTACAATGGTGTTTGTTCTTCATTAGTTGCCCTTTTCTTGTGGCAACAGGTCACACATCTTGCTGCTGTGATGGCACACTGTGGTATTCCTCCCAGTAGATATGGGGGTTTATCAAAATTGGGTTTGTTTTCAAGTTCTTTGTGAATCTGTGTAATCTGAGGGAAATATGCGTCTCTAATACATTTGGCAGGAGGTTAGGAACTGCAGCTCAGTTTCCACCTCATTTTGTGGGCAGTGAGCACATAGCCTGTCTTCTCTTGAGCCATTTCTGCCTTTGGCGGCCTTTCTCAACAGCAAGGCTATGCTCACTTGAGTCTGTACATAGTCAAAGCTTTCCTTAAGTTTGGGTCAGGTATTCTCTCTCTCACTGTGTACTCTCTGTTTAAAGCCAAATAGCATTCTAGTTTGCTCTGTTGTGAGTTCTTTCCAATGTGTCAAGTAATCATATTTTTGTTTTCTCATGAGTTATGTGTCTAGTTATGTGTCTCATGAGTTATGTGTCTAGTTGTTTTGCTGTCCTGGGGCTCTGTTGGGTCTATTTGTGTTTGTGAACAGAGCCCCAGGACCAACTTGCTTAGGGGATTCTTCTCCAGGTTCATCTCTCTGTAAGTGATGGTTTTGTTATGGAAGGTTTGGGAAACGCTTCCTTTTATGTGGTTGTAGAATTGAACGGCTCTTTTGTGGATTTTGATAATTAGCGGGTATCGGCCTAATACTACTATGCGTGCATTATTTGGTGTTTTACGTTGTACACCGGGGATATTTTTTTGCAGAATTCTGCATGCAAAATCTCAATTTGGTGTTTATCCCATTTTGTGAATTCTTGGTTGGTGAGCGGACCCCAGACATCACAACCATAAAGGGCAATGGGTTCTATGACTGATTCAAGTATTTTTTTAGCCAGATCCTATTTGGTATGTAGAATTTTATGTTCCTTTTGATGGCTTAGAAGGCCCTTCTTGCCTTGTCTCTCAGATCGTTCACAGCTTTGTGGAAGTTACCTGTGGCGCTGATGTTTAGGCCAAGCTATGTATAGTCATTTTGTGTGCTCTAGGGCAACGGTGTCTCGATGGAATTTGTATTTGTGGTCCTGGCGACTTACTGGGATTTACTGTCAGGGCCCAGGTCTGGCAAAATCTGTGCAGAAGATCTAGGTGCTGTTGTAGGCCCTCCTAGGTTGGGGACAAAAGCACCAGATCATCAGCAAACATTTAGACATTTGACTTCAGATTCTAGTAGGGTGAGGCCGGCTTCTGCAGACTGTTCTAGTGGTCTCACCAATTCGTTGATATATATGTTGAAGAGGGTGGGGCTTAAGCTGCATCCCTGTCTCACCCCACGGACCTGTGGAAGTCAATGTTTTTTTAACAGCAGTGGACATGGATTTTATAATATCATGTGTTTTTTCCCCCAACACCACTTTTCATCCATTTGTATAGCAGACCCTCGTGCCAAATTGAGTCTAAGGCTTTTTTGAAATCAACAAATCATGAGAAGTCTTTACCTTTGTTTTGTTTTGTCAATTAGGGTGCGCAGGGTGAATGTGTGGTCTGTCGTACGATAATTTGGTAAAAAGCCAATTTGACGTTTGCTCAGGACATTGTTTTCACTGAGGAAATGTACAATTACTCTTTGTTGTTTGTTTCGTATTTTCACAGAAGTGGTTAGTTTGTGGATTCTTCAATTACATCGAGCTGATTTCTGACGTGCTGTTCCTTATTTTTCTGTAGTGTTTTAGTGATTCAACATAGTGAAGGCATAGGCTCATGTTTGCTGGGTCTCTGTTTTTGGTTGGACAGGTTTCTCAATTTCTTTCTAAGGTTTTTGCATTTTTTTTTCTCTCTCACTCTCTTTCGCTCTTTCTGCTTTTCACAGCTTTCACTTTCAGCCCACATAACTCTACCTTTCCATTCCTTCTTTATCTCGTTCTATTCCTCTCCCTCTCTTATCAATCCCCAGTCAGTGTTTTATCAGTAGTTTCTGGTGGGACTGTGGTTCTCCCCTGAGGAAGCTTCTGTAGTTTTCTCTAAGTCAGAGCTGTGCCTGTTCCTGTGATAAGAGCGCAGGATGTCTCTCTCTCTTCCTCTCTCTCTCTCTGTTGGAATTGTTCTGCTGTTCGTGTTTGCCTGTGGCGCTCTAGGAGGCCATAGTGACAGTCAGCAGTGGTCCTGGGCAAAAGTAGTGCACTATGTAGGGAATAGGGTATTATTTGGGAAGCGACCTCTGTTGTATTGGAAACCTCCTGGGAGCAGTGTTCGTTGTGCTGTGTGGTCTGCATTAGTTCTGTACGAGGGATAGTTTTATGCAGTGCTTCTGGGTTTGTGTGTGTGTGTGTGTGTGTGCATGCACGTGATTATTGATGTGTGAACGAGTTTGACAGTGTGTGTGGAGCAGATGAACCTGGCACAGGTTCCTTGACCGTTGTGTATATTTCTGTTTGTCTGTCTGTGTGTCTCTCTCTCTCTCTCTCTGTGTGTCTGTCTGTCTGTCTTTCTCTGTTTGTGGAACTGGGTGCACAGATGGGCCTGTGCTCAGTTAACCCTGCTGCCACACTCTGCTCTAATGCCCCTCCATAATACCTCACTGCCCTGGGCCCACAAGGGGCATTTCGCTCAGCCTAACATCAGCTGTTACTCAAGCCCCCTAGGAGGTGTGTGTATGTGTGTGTGTCTCGGGAAGGTGGTTGAAGTGACGGGTCTGAATACACAGGGGAGTTATTATATGAAACATCTTTGACACTCTAGAAGGAAACTGATTTCATGACGCGAATGAGAGCGTTGACTGTAGAATGCTAAATCGAGATCACAGTATTCTGTGTGTTGTTGTGTTTGTGTGAGGATGCAAAAGCCATGACATGCCTCATTGACATTCTTGGCGGTGCATTCCTGGGTAATCTCTTGTCTGATTTTAAACCTTTCCCACACAGGGATTAAAGTCAGACGCCCTCTGCGCTGTCATGTGCGGGTAACGGGGCCAGAGATACGCACTTGAGTCAGGGCGCCAGCGAGGCGCTCGCTGCCACCCATGCCTACCTGAGTGCATATAGCTACCACAAGGGGGCAGAGTGGAGTGGCACACACACACACACACACACACACACACACACACACACACACACACACACACACACACACCAGCTCCTTGGTTTCCCTCCTGCCTGCCTCCCTCTCTTTTTCACCTAATCCACCATTTTCCTTCCTCTCTTCCCCTGCAGATTCCCTTGTGTCCTCGTTTTGACCCTCTCTCCATCTAGTCTCTTTCTTTTAGTCACTTCTCTCGACCCACTGTCCTCATCTGCTTAGATTTTCTATACCCCTGTCTCTTTTCCTTACACGCTCTCTCGCTCTCTCGCTCGCTCTCCTGTGTGATGCCAATGTCTCTGTCTGTGTTCAGGGGTAGTGGTAATTTTCTGCCCTATAGCTCCCTCCTTCAGATCGATATCACAGAGCAGGAAATTAGAACAAGCTCAGCTCTTTTTTTTTTCTCTCTGTGTGCACCGGGTGGGAGGAGGAACTCACTGCAGCAACACAACGCACAGCCCTTAGCCACATCCTCTGATTACACTCTCACTATGGAGTCAGTGTACACACACACACACACACACACACACACACACACACACACACGCGCATGAATAAATAAAGGCATGCACAAAAATATGCACACACACAAACTCGCTCAGATGGCGACACACCCAAATGTTTTACATGAGAAACACTAGCAATAAATGGGAATATTCTCACTGTGAAACCCAGTTCTGCTCTAACTCACACACTGACACACACACTCCGACTCCAACTTAAGTGTGCCGTCCAGTTTTCCAAGTCACGTAGGCTATTTTAAGGATGATGTTGCCAGTGACATTCATGTTTTTGTTCGTTACGGCATCGTGACATTCAATGGTGTTAGTGTCCAGAGCCTGTTGTTCATCACGTACCAACACTTTTACTGCGATGAGCTCCAATTGACTTATTAAGGTATTACTTATTATTTCTGTGAAGTAAACTTAGTGATTATGTTAAGATTGATTGTTTTTTTATAAGATAAGTTTAATGCTAGCTAGCAACTTGCTGCACTCGCATAACAGGTGGTCAGCCTGCCACGCAGTCTCCTCATGGAGTGCAATGTAATCGGCCATAATCGGCATCTAAAAATGCAGATTACCAATTTGTTATGAAACTTTGAATCGGCCCTAACTAATCGGCCATGCCGATTAATTGGTCAACCTCTAGTCTGTATGTGTACATGGGCCTGTGACTTCCTTGTGCCCCCCTCTTTTGTTGAGTGTGACGGAGGAGAGGCAGAGGACGGCCCTATGATTGTAACACTAAAGGTGTCCAGGGCGTTAGGGGGATAAATGACGTTATGGATCAGACCTACATCCTCACCCTATACCAAAAATACATACCCGCCTTACGTTATTGTCCGAGCTGCCCACTCCTCTCATATCCTCTTATCCTTCCTCCACCCCCCTCTCAATGTCTGTGTAAGGGCGCTCCCACCACCCCCACTCGTCTTCCAACAGTCTCTCCCTCTGTCCTCCCTCTTTACCTCCATCCCTCTCACCCCTTTGACACTCCTATTCCCTTTCGATCCATTTTCCCCTACTACTCTCCTTTTGCACCCCTACTTCTTTTCCTCTGATATGACTCTCTCTTCCACCCTCTCTCGCTCTCTCTCTCTCTCTCTCTCCATACAGAGTAAGGTTTCTGTTCCCGCCCAGTGAGTTGTGTGTATTGAGATGATGAATGCGCGTTAGCATGCGTGGGCACGTCTCCTTGTTCTAGCGAGCTCCATAGCGACATAAAGGGCAGCAGCCAGTGATGGCCTATGGAAAAACGGCTGCTTGTTGCCAGCGGCAATGAGACCCTGATACAAACCCCACATCTGGGCTGAGGATCAGTCTGACCCGTGTCGGAGATGCTTTGCCAACACGCCTCCGGAGCCAACTGCCACTCTCTTCTGTGTGTGTGTTTGTCATGATGAATGAGTGATCGGAAGAGAGCGAGAGCTGTTCACACATTCTCAGTTTAATGCTTATCGTTGGCATGTTTGTGTTTGGGACATCACTTGATGGTGTCTGATATACTGTAGGTGGAAAAAGACTGGGAGAGATGAGGGGAAGAAAATGTCATAAAAATATGTCATGATTATGAGATGGGATAGTCCTGTAGAAGCAGGAGATGGTCGCTCAAGACAGGATGTAGATGAGCTGTTCACAGGAAGTGCTAGTGTTTGGTTTGACCCCGGTCGCTGCAGAGGAAAGGAAACTGGTCCAGAGCTGCTCTCAGAACAAATAAGGTGATGGAAGTTGATCTCGACATCACGCTCTCTGACCTCTGCATTTCCACTACCATCCTCCCTCTGTCTATATCTCTCTCCCCCTTCCTCCCCTGTCCTTGTTACCTCACTCTGGCTCTGTATGGTAAGAGCGTGGCGGTAGCATACCAAAGTAGGGCAGTGGCGGTCATTGCATTTTGTAAGCAGGTGATTGTCATGCCTACATCACAACAGTAAATCTATTTATTTTAGTCAGGTCTAAGGAAACATGATATGAAGAAAATGTAGTCTATTTCAGAAGAACAGGATAGCGTACTCTGAGTCGTCCTTATGTTAGGTCCTGATCTGACTATGCGATATGGCTGTGGGCTACACTATAATTTCTGTGGCATTATTTTAAAGTAAGAAGAATACAATTGAACATATCCTTTCTATTTTATTTAGCTATTTTTCCTAAACCATTTCCCGAGGCATGCGGCTATTCTGTTTTGAGCTGTTAACAAAGAAATAGGTATTCCTATATGCTTAATTTAGTTATTAATCTAACTTTAGTTGTTCTACAAACGTTGGGCTATATGTTTTGATTTTTAATACATTATAAGGCTTCATGATGCGACTCTAATGATGGTTTGAAAAAGTTGCTTGAAAGGCATGAGCTCTGCTTTGGGGGTTTTTGCGCAGCCTGTACACACTTCATCAGTCTCTCATTCACAATTTGACAAGCACTTGATAATGCCTCGAATTTCACAGCGGCATCCCCTTTTTGGCCTTAATGCACCAGTGGCCGTTGTGCCCGGAGTGCTGTGTTGTGCCCTTCTCCCTGAGTGATGCGTGCTCCTAAGCATCTCACTCACATGGCTCTCATCACGTGATCAGGTCTTTCTCAAAGGCTACAAGTGAAGAATGACACATCGGGGACGCAACTGCACGCGTCCTTATCCAGTTCTGAGGTGCATATTGAAGATATTGGAAGAACTGTCCACATTTACTTTTGTCAGCCACAAAATGAGGAGGCCTAACGATCAGCGAAAGCACTAGCTTATGTCAATCTATTATACCACATAGTACAAAAGTTGACCTATTCTGTGTGAGAAATAAATATTCCAAACAGTCTCGGACAATTATGGGATGCAATAAAGCCCATCAAACTTCTTTATGCAATGTGGCTGGTGCAACAGATCAGAACATTTAGTTTCATGTTGATAAACTATTAGGCTATTTCTTCAAATTATAAGCACATCAATGCGCACATGGCAGTAGGCTATAAGCACAAATGTTCCATTAGCGGGAAAACAACATTATCAAAAGTGACCACAAATGTGATTATGAATATAATGCTTTTATTGTAAAGGTGCATTTTTATAATGAAAATGATCTTCCCCAAACTTGAAATGCACGCGCTGCTTATGCATGCCAGTTAGTCTCTACACCTCTTAATGCTTAATGTCAAGATGTTATTTGGTCTCTTTCATTATGATACAAACCGTATCAAAATATATATGCCTATGGGCTAGGCTACATGAGGTGTGCGACTATTTTGAAAAGGCAGTTTCTTATGCTGAGCATCATTCACATGTGATAATTATATGCTTCACAAGTGGTAATACACTGCTCAAAGAAATAAAGGGAACACTTAAACAACACAATGTAACTCCAAGTCAATCACACTTCTGTGAAATCAAACTGTCCACTTAGGAAGCAACACTGATTGACAATAAATGTCACATGCTGTTGTGCAAATGGAATAGACAACAGGTGGAAATTATAGGCAATTAGCAATGCTAGACCTCATGTGGCTGGAGTGTGTCAGCAGTTCCTGCAAGAGGAAGGCATTGATGCTATGGACTGGCCCGCCCGTTTCCCAGACCTGAATCCAATTGAGCACATCTGGGACATCATGTCTCGCTCCATCCACCAACGCCACATTGCACCACAGACTGTCCAGGAGTTGGCGGATGCTTTAGTCCAGGTCTGGGAGGAGATCCCTCAGGAGACCATCCGCCACCTCATCAGGAGCATGCCCAGGCGTTGTAGGGAGGTCATACAGGCACGTGGAGGCCACACACACTACTGAGCCTCATTTTTACTTTTAAGGACATTACATCAAAGTTGAATCAGCCTGTAGTGTGGTATTCCACTTTAATTTTGAGTGTGACTCCAAATCCAGACCTCCATGGGTTGATAAATTTGATTTCCATTGATAATTTTTGTGTGATTTTGTTGTCAGCACATTCAACTATGTAAAGAAAAACGTTTTTATTAAGAATATTTCATTCATTCAGATCTAGGATGTTATTTTAGTGTTCCCTTTATTTTTTTGAGCTTCACAAGTGCTTCACAAGTGATGGGCTAATATTGCCACCCATCAGACTATTCTTGATTTAATCTTGTCTTTACGTATACGAAATAATATTTGTGAAATTTCGATTTAGAAGGGACCATTATCATGCACCTGTCTCAACAGGGGCAGTGGGAAAGAAATACATGTCATCTATGTACCTAAAAAGCAAATGGAGGATGCTTTTCCCTTGGTTCATTTTCATGCCAGCCAAGTAGGCTATACTCCTGTTGTAAAGATAAGCAATATGCTTAATCTTAGTGAAGTAAATATAGTAGGCCTAGCCTATAGAAATCTGATGGGATGATCCTTTTTTTAAGAGGCCATCCCTCCGTTTTCTCCCGCAATTGCATAGCCTATGAACGTTGCGCTCATGAAGTGTTTGATTAGATTTTCTAACACATTTGCATTGATGTCTAGCGTGATTAAAAGGACAATACAATGCTGAGTACCAGGCAGTTAGCAAGTTTGGCAGGCTACTAATTTTTGGCGTGATTTAACTTTGAAGTGGTCCGCCTGTGAAAATCAGGATATCGCGTAGGAACACACCGTAGCTAATTCGCCTCTGTCGCAATGGGCCGTGTCTGTAGGAAATGGAGATATTATAGAAAGGAGGAGATGGGAATCAAATTCTGAAATGAATGGAGAAGCGGCTCACCCGACTGACTGTCGACCCAACACATTCACGTTGTCATGCTGCGTCACGCTGTTGCCAAAGTAATCATCACGCGATCCGTTCCTAATGGGGTTGCCATCCCCTCAAAATGATCTCTGTGGGAAAGCAAGGTAATGTTGTTCTCGCTCAGGGCAGAGACCCTGTTTTATAGCTCTGTGGCAGAGACAAACTGCAAGTTGAACTTGGTAAGTTGGACTCCTAAATTGATAGAGCAGTTTGCTTAGGCAATTTTACAGCTAATTAGCTACTTCACATGCTCATGTTGAGTTTGGTATTATTGTATGTAGCTATATTTTCTAGCTAGCCAGCCAGCCATTCCAGGGAGCGAGTGAACATACAGTAGAAGTGTGGGTTTTTGTAGTAGACTTGAGCTGCATCAAATTTATCCAAAATGATATTCACATGTTTCTACCAACCTTGTTAGAACAACAAAATTAAACATTTGTTCACCAAAAAATATTGTTGTCACGTATTAGTGCTATTTAACACGGTTTAACACTCTTAACAATAGGAATTTGTAGTTTTGGGTGGATTATCCCTTTAATGTTTTGTAGACTCAGTGTATGTGTCGAATACGGCCCACAAAAAACCAAATGAATCCGTAGCCTGCACTCGAATAGCAAATGGAGGTTACGTGTGGTTACGATTTTAAAATCCCAAGCAGGCTACATCGGTTGTTTAGCAATAAATATAGCATCACGAAAGCTGGGATCCTCTTATAAGAACACATTTCACTAGGCACTCTGTAGGCTATGGGCTCTCCAAATATGTTCCAGGGGTCCTAGGCCTATAAGTTACGTTTGAGTTATTTGGCCACTTTTGTGATACAAACCTTAACAAAACATATAGGCCTATGGGCTGGGCTACATGTTGCACGCAACTATGCTTTTTGAAAAAGTCACAAATAGGGCTTTCACTTTTTCTTGGTTTTAGACTGCTCGAGCTGGGCATCATTCACAAGTGATAATATTCTCACTCAACTGAATATTCTCACTTTTATCTTATCTTTACACAAACGAAATAAAGCTGGGACCGAGAGACGGTTTCTATCTCAAGGCCATCAGAATGTTAAATAGCCGGTACTAGCCGGCCTCCACCCAGTACCCTGCCCTGGACTTAGTCACTGTCACTAGCCGGCTACCACCCGGTTACTCAATCCTGCACCTTAGAGCCTGCTACCCTACGGTGGTTCTTCCTTTAAAAGTTGTGAGCTTGCACCGCGGGACTTAGAGGTACCCAGCGTCACAGCCTCATTGCTCCAGACCACCACAAGGGGGAGTTAGAGCACTCATTATGCATTTGGGTCCCAAGGTTTTTATATGACCAATCATATCGCATGGTTCCAATGACACATTTTGGATCAAGCCACCCTTGCCATGTGGCGTTCTTCAACAAAGATGGCTGATAAAACATTGCGGTGGAACCAGATGTAAGTTGTTATAACGTCATAACTAGTCAAGGAAAAAAATGTACAATTGAGAGGAATATGTTACTTAATGTAGAGATAAACGTTTGCATATTTTTTTGTCATAAAGTTCATTTACGAAAATCGCTATTTAGCAAGTTATCTGACTAGCTAACATTAGCCAGCTATCTAGTGTTAGGAGAATGAATTTGTAATTTGTGTTGTTTAATGTTTTAGGGACTCCTGAGAAAACCAGCAAACCAGCCTGTTGTCTTGTGAAATAGTGGATGTAAAGAATCTAGCTAGCTAAAGCATTTACTGCAAATTGAATGTACAATTGTGTGAGCTTGCCTTGCAATGCAGCTGAAGTAACAGCCTGCTAACTATTTACTTGCTTATTGTGTAGTGGAGGATAAAAATAACTGTATGCCTATGGATGTGTAGTTAGCTACAGTATGTAGCCGATCTCTATATGGACCCTGAAACGTTTGGTATGAATATTAGTTCAGAACTTATCTATGAACCTCAGCTATCACAGTTGTTGTATCAACTTCAAGTCTGAATGGCATTAATGAAGCCTATGGATAGAGTAGAATATAATAACTTTATTGTGCCAAGGATGTACGTCCTATATACACATATGCTGCAGTTATTACCACGCATTGTATGTAGCCTGTACATTGTAGCCCACATTCGCACATTGTAGCCTGTACATTGAATATATTCACTGATCATGTACTCTTCCTTGGCAAATAAAGGTGCGAATGGCAAATTCGGGTATAAATTTCGGAGACATTATTTTTCAAACTCCATTATTTGAGTGATGCTGTGTCTGCATGTATGTATTACAATTATACTCTTCAACGGTGTTAACCACGTCTGCGCCTGGGACATCAATGATTACACATTGTAACGATGCAATAGACTAGAAGCATGATTGATTTGTAATTTAGATCTACAGAGAAAAAAACTGTGCATATTTAACTCCCTACATCTGCATTAATCTGAGGACACGGGATAGTATTTCAATGGGATACTTAATTTCAACCAGTGGAGAATGTGAAACGCTTTTATTGAAAGAAGTTCATTATACATTTACATTTAAGTCATTTAGCCGACGCTCTTATCCAGAGCGACTTACAAATTGGTGCATTCACCTTATGACATCCAGTGGAACAGCCACTTTACAATAGTGCATCTAAATCTTTTAGGGGGGGGGGGGTGAGAAGGATTACTTTATCCTATCCTAGGTATTCCTTAAAGAGGTGGGGTTTCAGGTGTCTCCGGAAGGTGGTGATTGACTCCGCTGTCCTGGCGTCGTGAGGGAGTGTGTTCCACCATTGGGGAGCCAGAGCAGCGAACAGTTTTGACTGGGCTGAGCGGGAACTGTACTTCCTCAGTGGTAGGGAGGCGAGCAGGCCAGAGGTGGATGAACGCAGTGCCCTTGTTTGGGTGTAGGGCCTGATCAGAGCCTGGAGGTACTGAGGTGCCGTTCCCCTCACAGCTCCGTAGGCAAGCACCATGGTCTTGTAGCGGATGCGAGCTTCAACTGGAAGCCAGTGGAGAGAGCGGAGGAGCGGGGTGACGTGAGAGAACTTGGGAAGGTTGAACACCAGACGGGCTGCGGCATTCTGGATGAGTTGTAGGGGTTTAATGGCACAGGCAGGGAGCCCAGCCAACAGCGAGTTGCAGTAATCCAGACGGGAGATGACAAGTGCCTGGATTAGGACCTGCGCCGCTTCCTGTGTGAGGCAGGGTCGTACTCTGCGGATGTTGTAGAGCATGAACCTACAGGAACGGGCCACCGCCTTGATGTTAGTTGAGAATGACAGGGTGTTGTCCAGGATCACGCCAAGGTTCTTAGCGCTCTGGGAGGAGGACACAATGGAGTTGTCAACCGTGATGGCGAGATCATGGAACGGGCAGTCCTTCCCCGGGAGGAAGAGCAGCTCCGTCTTGCCGAGGTTCAGCTTGAGGTGGTGATCCGTCATCCACACTGATATGTCTGCCAGACATGCAGAGATGCGATTCGCCACCTGGTCATCAGAAGGGGGAAATTATCCAGGTGTTACGAATGCATTGTAATTATAATAATTGTAATATTATAAATACAAGTTCAATATGTACTTCATTGCACATATGGTGTGCATTATAAAAGGAGGAAGAAAGACTAGAAGGGGAGAGCGGTGTAGCAGACAAAGGGAAAGCGGTAAGAACAGTGGCAGACAGCGTATGATTCAGTGCTACCCTAATATTCTCTCTGTTCATCACAGTTGTGGTGTCTCCTAACCAGCCTTGGGCACCCAGTTTGTCCCGAGGGTTATCTTAAGAGCGGGTGAGGTGGCAATGACGGACGGGACTGCCTTCCTCTTTCACATCAAAACATACCTGCAGACGAGAGAGCATGATTAAGCCTAGTTTTGTTTTTTTATTCTTACACGGTCAGTCATCTTAAATCAGGAGGTGAAATGCAAAAACTGACCTTGGATCATTAACTCTGGGACTCCTACATCTGTCTGTATTTCAATGTAAAGCATCTCTTTAATAATAGTTCCTGTTGACCCGACCAAGTGACATCTCACCTATGATCATGCTGTGCCCTCTGTGTCAGCCAGTTCAGATGCGGGAGGGGTTCACCAAAACAGCTGATATAACCTAGAGGGTTTAGAGACAGGGAGGAAGTGAAGAAGAGACTGTTATTGCGTGTGGTCTCACCTGGTGTCCACACTAAGTGGCTACGGAGAGCTTTATGCTGAAAAACAGACACTTGGGGACAAACAATAGAAGATACTGTATGTGACGCTGACACCTATCGGAGTGTACCTGAAACACTTAAATATAGAGGGCTATGTGTCTCACCACTTGGTTATTGCAAGGCTAACCCCCAGGGAAATCAGGACTTGGCAGCAACAGATAGTGAAAATGGCTGTGTTTATGTGGTGTAAATCTGAAAATTAGCAGCTGACATCTAAAGGGTTTTTTAATTAACGCATGTGAGACCGGTTCCATGTACAACAAGACAGGCAGAGGTGGAGAAAAAGAACACAGAACAGTTGAATTAGTTCTGGTTATGGACACTTGCCAGCAATAAAGCTTCCACTGCCTGTTCCTCAGAGAGTGAACATCTGGCAATATATACATTTTCGACCCCTTTGTCAACTCGCTCTCTGAAAGTAAAGAAAACAGATGATTTTTTTATAGATATGAAAAACAATAACTGAGATATGACCATTCAATCTAAAGCAGCAGATGTAATTTCAGGATCCGTCAATACAGCCCAGTGCTGTTTACCTGAGATGCCATCTTCAATACAGCCCAGTGCTGTTTACCTGAGATGCCATCTTCAATACAGCCCAGTGCTGTTTACCTGAGATGCCATCTTCAATACAGCCCAGTGCTGTTTACCTGAGATGCCATCTTCAATACAGCCCAGTGCTGTTTACCTGAGATGCCATCTTCAATACAGCCCAGTGCTGTTTACCTGAGATGCCATCTTCAATACAGCCCAGTGCTGTTTACCTGAGATGCCATCTTCAATACAGCCCAGTGCTGTTTACCTGAGATGCCATCTTCAATACAGCCCAGTGCTGTTTACCTGAGATGCCATCTTCGTAGGTGTCCGCTTTGACTTAATTTGTGTTGTGAAAAAAGTTGCTTTCAGAACAATTTATTTTTGATTGAAAATGAAAAAGGTTTTCCTCTTGACAAAAGACACAAATGTACCTCCATTGCATATAACAATTTGCCCGTGAGTAACCACACCTTCATAGAAACGTGCTACTGTATGCAGAATTCTTGACGCACAACCGAAGATGCTGCCATATCCTGCCAGCACGCCCACAGGCAAGCCACTCCGGAGCAGAATGATGATGTGTGGAAAAGGGAAAGGAATGAGATGGGAACAGCAATTTGTTGCAAGTTGGGGAGGAGGGCTAATAGCTGAACAACAGACTGACTATTCAACCTTTACTAAAGAATAGTCTAATAGCCGAGCTAGGTTTGAAAACCCCCCTTTATCACTGACCAGATTTGCCCAATGACCAAGGGGTGTTACAATGTAATAATGTAATGACTTTTCAAATAACGTTGGCTGACAATTTGTTAGCTATCATTATGAATGAACCACATAGCATATCATTACAGCAGTATGTACCGGTATGTTAGCTAGCTGCCTAACGTTAGTAGTTATACATCAAACTTACCAGTATATTAGCCTATAGGCTATCTAACTACCCAATGTTTATTGACTTGATTATTCTCGCCATTCTTAGCTTAGCTAAATGGTATGGTCGTTGTGCTTTCTCAATGGACATTTGGGTGCTTTTGTAAATTCACTCTGGCTATCTGGCTACAATCGAACAAGTCAAAATTCACCCAAGGCTGAAAAACGGCTTAAATGGAATCGAACGTTCGCAGAGCCCGTTTTGACTGGAGTGATGCTTAGAATTCCATAAAAAAAAATGTATCCCTTTTTATTTTACCACTACAATCCTTCCTGTTCGTCAGACGAAACTGGAAAGAAACAACTTGTGTAAAAGTAAACATCCGCACCTCGATGGTGTCAACTGTGCTTATGTCTGCGTAATGAAAAAGTATGGGAAAAATAAACGTTTGACTATTTCTGGTCTGGCGATCGATGACAAATGAGCACGCTGCCCAAACTTACATAATTACAAAGAGGAGATTATCCTGATTTTGAAATTATGCCCGTGTAACAGTTTTGCTTCTGTCCCGCTCCTCGCCCCTACCTGGACCCGAACCAGGGACCCTCTGCACACACAGACAACAGCCACCCTCGAAGCATTGTTGCCCATCGCTCGACAAAAGCCACCGATTTGAAATGCTATTAGGATTGCTATTTTTGTTTTGTTGCGATGACTTCAAAACGACGGCCTTACCAGCTCTGCTAGGGCGAGTAAAATGGTTGTAAAAAAAGTTGTCTCATTTGTGTCTGGAAGTAGCTAGCCAACATTAGCTTGGGTGATGACTGCCGTTAATGCCAGATCGCTCAAATCAACCTTTCTCCTTGGCCCGAACGTCCAGTTTGCACTCCGAGAGCGAAACCGCCCAAATTTACAAACTGACTATTTTCTCTGAATGGAAACACCATAATATGAATCAAATTAATTAAACCAAATTTCTTAATCAATCCCATGTACTATGTTATTACAAAAAAGGTTTTAAATTCTCTGGTAATGCCAATACGGAATATTATCAAATGCTTCTCAAAGATGCCCTCTGGTGGTCAAACTAGCAATAACTTGCAGTAACAGAAGAAATTGCTGAGAACTAAATGACCTGCCACAGAATGCTGGGTGTGCCGCAGTATGACACACTTTTAGAGGAGGAACCACCACTGTATGTAGATAGACATACAGTACATTTGGAAAGTATTCAGACCCATTGACTGTTTACACATTTATGTTACATCCTTATTCTAAAATTAATTAATTAAAACTGTGCCACCAGAGACTGTCGCGACCGGGAGGCCCATGGGGTGGCGCACAATTGGCCTAGAGTCGTCCGGGTTAGGGAGGGTTTGGCCAGCAGGGATACCCTTGTCTCATCGCGCACTAGCGACTCCTGTGGTGGGTCGGGCGCAGTGCACACTGACCAGGCAGCTAGGTGTACAGTGTTTCCTCCGACACATTGGTGCTGCTGGCTTCCGGGTTGGATGCGCGCTGTGTTAAGAAGCAGTGCGGCTTGGTTGGGTTGTGTTTCGGAAGACACATGGCTCTCGACCTTCGCTCTCCCGAGTCCGTGCACTAGTTGTAGCGATGAGTAACTACTAACAATTGGATACCACGAAATTGGGGAGAAAAAGGGGGTAAAAAAGATTTTAAAATGTTTGTTTTTTTTGTGCGAATTTATTAAAAATAAAAAACAGACATCACATTTATATAAGTATTCAGATCCTTTACTCAGTACATTGTTGGAGCAGCTTTGCCAGCGTTTACAGCCTCGTCTTCTTGGGTATGACGCTACAATCTTGGCAGACCTGTATTTAGGGAGTTTCTCCCATTCTTCTCTGCAGATCCTCTCAAGTGCCGCCAGGTTGGATGGGGGGGAGTCGCTGCACAGATATTTTCAGTTTTCTCCAGAGATGTTCGATCGGGTTCAAGGACATTCAGAAGCCACTCCTGTGTCTTGGCTGTGTGCTTAGGGTCGTTGTCCTGTTGGACGATGAACCTTCACCCCAGTCTGAGGTCCTCAATCGCTCTACTTTGCTCCGTTCATCTTTCCCTCAAACTTGACTAGTCTCCCAGTCCCTGCCCCTGAGAAACAGACGCCTCACAAGTCCTCAACCGGCAGCTTCATTAAATAGTACCCACAAAACACCAGTCTCAACATCAACAGTGAAGAGGCAACTCAGGGATGCTGGTATTCTAGGCAGAGTTCCTCTGTCCAGTGTCTGTTTTCTTTCACCCATCTTAATCTTTTTATTGGCCAGTCTGAGATATGGCTTTTTCTTTGCAGTTCTACCTAGAAGGCCAGCATCCCGGAGCCTCTCCAATGGAGGACACTTTTCCTGCCGTTCATGTTCATGCCAGCCAGATAGTCTACACCGATTTTTAAAGTGAAGCAATGTGCTTAATATTAGGAAAGTTTCTCAATAAATATAGTTATATAGCTTACAGAAAGCTGATGAGATCCTCTTTTTTAATAGAGGCGATCAAAACTCTTCTTTCTTTTTTTTCTCACACAATTGCCTAGCATAGTTTATAGAAATGTTGCGCAACGTGGGTTTATAGGAACACAATCCCGTGCCTCAACCGGCTATGAGGAGCTGTCTCTCGCTGAGCAACAGGTGATCCCATTCCACTCAAACTCTGAATGCCAGGGCTCTCGTGAAGTGTTTGATTTGATTTTCTATTGAATTTGCATTGATGTCGGAGTGATTAGAGGGACAATGGAGCGCTGAGTACCAGGCCATTAGCGACAGGCCATTAGCGACTGGCCGTTAGCATGTTTGGTAGGCTACTAATGACCATCAGCGGTTTTGGAGAAGCCTGGTTGCTATGACTCAGCGGTCACGTGCAATTTGACTGTGGTCATGACTCGTGAGTGGCGGTAATACGGTCACCATAACAGCCCTACGCCAGGGTCATGGGTTTGATTCCTGCTGGGGCCACTAATGGGAAAGGGTTTGCACTTTGAATAAAAGCCTCTGCTAAATGGCATGTATTATTATATAGTATGTCTCTTCCTCTCCTTTTGCTATTCTCTTCTATTTCTCTCCCTCCACTCCCTCCATGTCTCCCTCCTCCCCTCTCCATCTCGCTTTCCATCCCCTGTTCCCCTGGAGTCTGGCTAGAAAAGCTTTTGTGGATAATTGATCGGCAGAAGGAGGGGATCGATGCTGCTCGTCTTGACTGAGAGACTCATTTCCTCCCGCCTCTCCCTGTCTCGGGATTTTGTCTTTGTCTCCCTCCCGCCTCCCTCTCTCTAGCGCTCTCACTCACCACCTTTCCACACCCTTGTCCTCTCCATGACTGTGGTAAAGGCATGGATTGCAGAGAGAGGAGAGGATGATAAGGAGAGAGGAGAAAGAGCGAGATGATAGAACACATGGGACCAGAGTTCATTAAGTCATTTTTATGGATCTTGAACTCTAGTAGCCCCAGAAGGACAGAAAGCACCGGAACACTTTCTGCAAGCCTGCCCTGGTGCTTTATGAGTCTCATTGATGGCGCTTATGATCTGTCTCGGTGGGAGGCCACTAATAGACTCTCCAATGTGTCTGTTGTTTCATTACCACACAATCTCTGCATAGAACACGGCTTCTAACAGCACTCTATTGGAGCTGCTTATGCAGAGGATATATAGGGGTACTTATCGGTGTGTGTGTGTGTGTTCAGACTGTGAGTTGGATTGATGATAAAATGTCATGTTGAATGCATCAAGTGGATAAAGTGTACTGAATCCCTCCCTCTCTCTCTCTTGCTTCTCTCTCCGCTCTCTCTCTCAGGTATCACTACAGAAGGGATCTACAGGGTGAGTGGGAACAAGTCAGAGATGGAGAGCATGCAGAGGCAGTTTGACCAGGGTGAGTTACCAGACCCTCTCTTTTTGACCGTAGACATTCAACACACCAACAATATGAATTGTCAACAATATGCCTTACACTCAGTGGCCAGTTTATTAGGTTCACGAAAAAGCTCCACTCCTACAGTCATGTGGCTGTGGGTTGCTATATAAAGCAGGCAGGCAGACAGGCATCGAGGCATTCAGTTACTGTTCGATTGAACATTAGCATGGGCAAAACAAGTGACCTAGGCAACTGAGTGTGGTGTGATCATCGGTGCCAGGCATGCCGTTTCCAGTATCTCAGAAACGGCCGGCTTCCTGGGCTTTTTTAAAAACCCACGAGTGTCAATGGCAAGCTTTCCCAAACTGTCCTCGGGACCCCAAGGAGTGCACGTTTTAGTTTTAAACCCTAGCACTACACAGCTGATTCAAATAATCAACTAATCATCAAGCTTTGATAGTTGGAATCCGCTGTGTCGTGTAAGGGTAAAAAACCTGGACGTGCACCCCTGCACGCTGGTCAAGTGTTCACTCAGAATGGGGCGACACACAGAGAACATCCAGTCAGTGACAGTCCTGTGGGTGAAAACAGCTCGTAGATGAGAGATCGAAGGAGAATGGCACGAATCGTGCAAATAACAGCGCAGCACAACAGTGGTGTGCAGAACGTCATTTGATGAAGCACAACTCGTCAGTCCTTGTCATGGATGGACTATTGCAGCAGGCGACCACACCGGGTTCCACTCCTATCAGCTAAAAACGAGAACCGGCTGCGGTGGGCACGTGCTTACCAACACTGGACAATTGAGGAGTGGAAAAACATTGCCTGGTCAGACTGAGTGTAATTATTGTAGGGTCGTCAGACCCCGTGCCACCCGTGGCCAATGCCTATGTACACGTACTGACCTATGCACATACAGGCACACACACACACACTCACGAATACACACACACACTCACCAATACACACACACACACACGTATACCTAGGCACAAACAGGCCATGGAGGTGCAGTGTTAGTGTGTTGTATCTGTCCAGAAGCCTGTTGTCCAATGGATTCACCTAATTAACCTGGGAGCATCTGTATCATGGATATGCAGGAAGGAGAGGCCTTCCTAACACCGTAGCGTGTGTGTGTGTACATGCATATGTGTGGTGTGGGCCGTTAATTTCCTCCCAGATTGGTTTGGTTAATGAAGCATGCTTGCTTGTGTGTGTGTGTGTGTGTGTGTGTGTGTGTGTGTGTGTGTGTGTGTGTGAGAAATCGGTGAGGCTGAATCCGCCTGAGGTAATCAGAAGCGAAATCCTGTGTCCAGTCGAACAGGACCCTAGACCAAGGTGACAATACAATTACAAGTGAAATTACGGCACCGGTAGACCATAGCACCCAATCAGCTATCACCTAGCCACCCTTTACAGCAAAGGTAACCCATGGCGATAGAACCACACACCCAGTTCAGATACAACAGCCGAGACCAGACTAGTTTTAGAACTTCTCATGTCAGCTGCTGGAGTTTCCAAGGTTCAACATGTCAAATCTTAGCTAAAGACTTGGCATGAGACGGATTTGTTTAGCCAATTAGAGAGCAGTGCCCTGACGTTCTGTGTTTAGCCAAGCAAACCGCTGGCTAGCTGTTTTAATGCCGTTAGCAAGCCTAGCTTGCTGATATTTATCTGACAAGTCTGTGTGCCCTGTTTCTGGTGCATGTATTTTATGATACTTGTTCACTACAACACCGTGCTATATATAACAAGTGGCAACTTTGTATCAAAGTTGTTATCCAAGTCATTGTGAAGATTCACTGTTACCGTGGAAACGGTCTCAACTGCCCATCTCGTCTTCTTGATCTGAATGCCCTGTCTTTAGTCAGCTATTCTTCCACACAAAATTCTAAAACGGTCTAGTTTCGTCTCGTCTCTCCTTATGTCGGCTGTTTTTATCTAAACCGGAGCACTGAGATCTGGAGCTCACTCTGAGGCCTGGTCTGAGAACAGGTCTGAATCAGAAGCACTAGGCATTACTGGGTGAGAACTGACTTGGGACCAGTGTCATCACTGAAGCTGCTCTGTTATGCACACAACAGGTCCTATTTTCATCCTTCCTCGTTTATCCCCTCTCCCCAACCATTGCTATCTGTCTAAACTCTTCCACAATCAATCCCCCTACTTTCTATTCCTCCCCCCATCTCCTCGCCTCTCTTCCTCCACATTTGTCATAGATCGGAGAGAGTAATCAGAAGGGTTTTTAACAGTCTATATATTTGTATCCTTCTCTCCTCCCCTCCTTCACCCCTTCCTTCTCTCACACTCTTTTCTCTGTGTTTTGATCAACAAGCCCCGTGTCAAGTGGGACGGGCGTCGCCTGTGATTACTCTTGGTTTATAGTTTTTAATCAGCAGTTGTGCTTCTGGTGCTGCTGACCTCATTCCCATTCTCTCCCATGTGGTCCCTTGTGCTGACCTGCCACACTGGATAAAAGAGACTCACCGAGGAGCTGGAGCCAATTGGGTGCAGTTCCTTCTAACGGGATAAGCAGTGATATACGGGACTAAGATATACGGAACTTTTATTGTGTGCTGGTGTTGTGGTTTGTTTAGTCAGGTATTTTAGTCCATCACCAGGTGGGGTGATACTATAGCAGTGAAACGAACGAGTTTAAGGCGGGCCTTTTTGTGTGTGCGTTTCATATTGTTGTCTCTTGTAGATCATGTTCTAAATTAGGTGTCTCTTCCGTGTCTTATTCTCATGAACCTCTGTCTCTCCCTCGCTCTCTGTCTCTCTGCTAGACCATAACCTGGACCTGGTGGAGAAGGACTTCACTATCAACACGGTGGCCGGGGCCATGAAGGCCTTCTTCTCTGAGCTGCCAGAACCCTTGGTGCCCTACAGCCATCAGATCGAACTGGTGGAGGCTTTCAGTAAGACATGGGTCTGGGGAGAGGGGACAGAGGGGGCTGGGGGAAATGTGGGGTCGAGGAGGGGGGGTAGAGAAAGGGGTGCTGGGCTGGGAAGAGGCTTGGGGGAGTGCTTGGGCTGTTATTAGGGTTGTCCTTGCTCTATGAAGAAGCCAGTGGTGGTCGGTGCTGTTTAAGATAAGGGAGGACACTTTTTCTTTTTTTTTTTACATTTAATTTCTGATCATGGCCTTATTTCTAATACAGCATGTTGGATGTCTGCCATTCATATTCCATTCACCCAGCTCAATGTAACATCAATAGGTTTAAGCCACTACATGATAGTCAAATTCTCCCTATACCCATCATGAGGTTGCTACAACCTATGAATGAAAGTTTACAACTTAGGTGCACAGGTCAAGCGAAATGTGAGGAATCAAGGTGACAGACATTGACACGTTCAATACCGCCTTGCACTCTCTTGCCTGCATCTAGCTGATCTAGGGTGTAAACATTAGTCCAACAGTTGCAAACAAGAGTTTCTATTGGACATAAGCAAGTATGTTTATCCAAGTTTCGTTTACGTTTGCTTCCGTTTAAGATGTTTTTTTTTAAACTGAATCGGCGGAATGAATACACCCCTGATCACACGCAAAAACAATTCACTTTCATAGCAGCCACATACAAACAGCATGATCCTTTTGATCATTGTATAATTCCTTCTCGCATCTACCTGCTCTCCTCTTCTCACCTTTTCCCTTCGCTTGTGGACTTCAGTGTACAACACATCAGTTTTCTGTGACCAGACAAAAAAACTTTGCAGGCCAAAACTTCACAGCCTACATTGTCACCATATTAACGCCATGGTCAACATAGCTACGAGAACTAACGCGTTAGTAAACCCGTTACAATCATGCAGTACAGTCAACAGCAAGCAGTTTATCAGTTACACCGGTGGGCCCTTGTTCCAATAAATGAATAAAACAAAAGCTTACCTTGACTTGGAAGTGTTCCAGTGTTGGATATCCAGCTAGCTAACAGCATCCCTCTCTGTTTGAGCCGGGTGTTTGAATAGGCTAAACTAGCTCGCTGCATTCACTAGCAAAGTAAGTGAAAGTGAAAAAAAGACAACTATAAAGCTCTTTTGCTTTTCATTTTTGAAGAATTTAATTTAACTGTTCAACTATTGTCTTTCTGTCTCTGAGTCAACTACTCACCACATTTTATGCACTGCAGTGCTAGCTAGCTGTATCTTATGCTTTCAGTACCAGATTCATTCACTGATAATGTGATTGGGTGGTCAACATGTCAGTTCATGCTGCAAGAGCTCTGAATGGTTGGAGGACGTCCTCCGGAAGTTGTCATAATTGCTGTAAATCTATGGAAGGGGTGAGAAACATGAGCCTCCTGGGTTTCGTATTGAAGTCAATGCACCCATCCAAGATGGCGCAGCAGTAAGACATGTTTTTTTTCGTCCCATGTAAATATTGTATTTTTTGTATACATTTCATTTTATTTCGATCTCTTTTTTTTCCATTTTCGAATTAAATATACCTTCCTGCAACCCGCCTCACCCAATGTGGTACGGATCTGCTATTTTTTAGACCTTATAACTGTAACCTCCATCAGAAGCTAGCCAGCTAATTAGCTACTAGCTATTTAGTCATTGTTAGCCACTGCTAGTGGACTTTACCTTTAGCTTCTC
Source organism: Oncorhynchus keta (assembly GCF_023373465.1). Lineage (NCBI taxonomy): Eukaryota > Metazoa > Chordata > Actinopteri > Salmoniformes > Salmonidae > Oncorhynchus > Oncorhynchus keta. Next base: position 43,643,486 of record NC_068421.1, on the reverse strand, counting down.
CACAAGCTGCTTTAGCCCGGAAAACACCTGCCAGTCAGCACAGAGCGATATCAGCCCTGAGCATATCGGACTTGTTTTTTTCCCCACTACATCACCGGAATCCTGCCACAAGCTCTGGACCATTACACTAGATCTTCGCAGCTAGTGGCTACTGTGGCTACTGTGGCTAACGCCCTTGTCGAAAAGCATGCACCAGTTAGCCTCGAGCTAGCCTCGAACTAGGCCCATCTCCCGTCTAGCAAACAAAGTACACCAACTACAATACCTCTCTTGCCATTTGGCCTGGACCCTTTGTCAACACGGAGCCCCGCCGATCCATCACGACTGGTCTGACTGCACCTAGCTTAACTGGTGCCTCAGAGATGCAACCTCTCTCATCGTCACTCAATGCCTAGGTTTACCCCCACTGCACTATGCAACTATTTCTTATAGCCTTTAGCAATACCCTCATCCTACTCCTCCTCTGTTCCTCTGGTGATGTAGCGGTTAACCCAGGCCCTGTGTGTCCCTAGGCACACTCGTTTTTTTATTTCTGCAACCACAAAAGTCTTGGTTTCATGCATGTTAACATCTGAAGCCTCCTCCCTAAATGTGCTTTATTCACTGTTTCAGCACACTCCGCCAACCCCGATGTCCTAGCGGTGTCTGAATCCGGGTTTAGGAAGGCCACCAAAAATTCTGAAATTTCCATCTCCAATTACAACATTTTCCGTCAAGATAGAACTGCTAAAGGGGGCGGAATTGCAGTCTACTGTAGAGAGAGCCTGCAGAGTTCTGTCATACTATCCAGGTCTATGCCCAAACAGTTTGAGCTTCTACTTTTAAAGAGCCATCTCTCCAGAAATAAGTCCCTCACTGTTGCCGCTTGTTATAGACCCCCCTCAGCTCCCAGCTGTGCCCTGGACACCATATGTGAATTGATTTCCCCCCATCTATCGTCTAGGTGACCTAAATTGGGATATGCTTTACACCCCGGTCGTCCTACAATCAGAAATGATCAAGGAACCTACCAGGTACAATCCCAAATCCGTAAACACGGGCACCCTCATAGATATCATCCTGACCAACTTGCCCTCTAAATACACCTCTGCTGTTTTCAACCAGGATCTCAGCGATCACTGCGTAATGGGTCTGTAATGGGTCCCTCATCACTGTCAAACGCTCCCTAAAACACTTCTGCTAGCAGGCCTTTCTAATCGACCTGGCCCGGGTATCCTGGAAGGATATTGATTTCATCAGTAGAGGATGCCTGGTTGTTCTTTTAAAGTACTTTCCTCACCTTCTTAAATAAGCATGCCCCTTTCAAAAAATGTTGAACTCAGAACAGATATAGCCCTCGGTTCACTCCAGACTTGACTGCCCTTGACCAGCACAAAAAAACCCTGTGGCGTACTGCACTAGCTTCGAATCGTCACCGCGATATGCAACTTTTCAGGGAAGTCAGGAACTAATACAAACAGTCAGTTAGGAGAGCAAAGGCTAGCTTTTTCAAACAGAAATTTGCATCCTGCAGCACTAATTCCAAAAGGTTTTGGGACACTGTAAAGTACATGGAGAATAAGAGTACCTCCTCCCAGCTGCCCATTGCACTGAGACTAGGAAACACGGTCATCACTGATAAATTGATTGAGAATTGAGAATTTCAATAAGCATTCCTCTACAGCTGGCCATGCTTTCCACCTGGCTACCCCAACATCGGCCAACAGCTCCACACCCCCTTCAGCAACTGGCCCAAGGACCCCCCCCGCGCTTCTACTTCACCCAAATCCAGACAGCTTCTGTTCTGGAAGAGCTGTAAAATCTGGATCCCTACAAATCAGCTGGGCTAGACAATCTGGACCCTTTCTTCCTAAGATTATCTGCCGCCATTGTTGCAACCCCTATTACTAGTCTGTTCAACATCTTTCGTATCGTCTGAGATTCTGAGAAAGCGTCTGAGAAAGCGGCCAAGGTCATCCCCCTCTTCAAAGGGGGAGACCTTCTAGACCCAAACTGTTAGACCTATATCCATCCTGCCCTGCCTTTCTTAAGTCTTCGAAAGCCAAGTGAACAAACAGATCACCGACCATTTGAAATCCCACTGCTATGCAATCTGGTTTCCGAGCTGGTCACAAGTGCACCTCAGCCACGCTCAAGGTCCAAAATTATATCAATACTGCCATTGATAAAAGACAGTACTGTGTAGCCGTCTTCATCGACCTGGCAAAGGCTTTAGACTCTTGTCAATCACCGTATTGTTATCGGCATACTCAACAGCCTTGATTTCTCTAATGACTGCCTTGTCTGGTTCACTAACTACTTCTCAGATAGAGTTCAGTGTGTCAAATCGGATGGCCTGTTGTCCGGACCTCTGGCAGTCTCTATGGGGGTGCCACAGGGTTCAATTCTCGGGCTGACACTCTTCTCTGTATACAGCAATGATGTCGCTCTTGCTGCTGGTGAGTCTCTGATCCACCTCTGCGCAGACGACACCATTCTGTATACCTCTGACCCTTCTTTGGACACTGTGTTAACATCCAAACGAGCTTCAACTCCATACTACACTCCTTCCCTGGCCTCCAACTGCTTTTAAATGCTAGTAAAACAAAATGCATGCTCTTCAACTGATCGCTGCCCTCACCCGCCCGTCCGACTAGCATTACTACTCTGGACGGTTCTGACTTAGAATATGTGGACAACTATAAATACCTAGGTGTCTGTTTAGACTGTAAACTCTCCTTCCAGACTCTCACATTAAGCATCTCCAATCCAAAGTTAAATCTAGAATCGGCTTCCTATTTTGCAACAAAGCCTCCTCAACACATGCTGCCAAACATATCTTTGTAAAACTGACTATCCTACCGATCCTTGACTTCGGCGACGTAATTTACAAAATAGCCTCCAACACTCTACTCAGCAAATTGGATGCAGTCTATCACAGTGCCATCCATTTTGTCACCAATGCCCAATATACTACCCACCACTGCGACCTGTATGCTCTCGTTGGCTGGTCCTCGCTACATATTCGTCGCCAAACCCACTGGCTCCAAGTCTTTGCTAGGTAAAGCTCCGCGTTATCTCAGCTCACTGGTCACCATATCAACACCCATCCCTTGCACTCGCTCCAGCAGGTATATTTCACTGGTCATCCCCAAAGCCAACACCTGCTTTGGCTGCCTTTCCTTCCAGTTCTCTGCTGCCAGTGACTGGAACAAATTGCAAAAAACACTGAAGTTGGAGACATATCTCCCTCACTAACATTAAGCGTCAGCTGTCAGAGCAGTTTACCGATCGCTGCAGCTGTACACAGCCCATTTGTAAATATCCCATCCAACCAACTGCCTACCTCATCCCCATATTTCTTCATTTTTTTCTGCTATTTTGCACACCAGTATTTCTACTTGCACATCCTCATCTGCACATATATCACTCCAGTGTAAATTGCTAAATTGTTATTACTTTGCCACTATTGGCCTATTTATTGCCTTTACCTCCTTACTTCATTTGCACACACTGTATACACATTTTTCTATTGTGTTATTGACTGTACGTTTGTTTATCCCATGTGTAACTCTTGTTGTTTTTGTCCCACTGCTTTGCTTTATCTTGGCCAGGTCGCAGTTGTAAATGAGAACTTGTTCTCAACTGGCCTACCTGGTTAAATAAAGGTGTGAAAAAAATGAGGACGGAAGCTACCTGTCCTCCAGCTACACCATGGTGCAATATAGTTAGTATAGTGTTATGAAATTCAACGAGTATGGTCCCCCTCCTCCTCCTCCAATGGAAGATGCACAAATTTGCTGTGAAGCAAGACAAACAAAAGTCATACAGAATGTTAGAATATCAAGTACACTTCTTTCCTTTCTGTTCTTTCACTCCCATTGCGTTTTGTAATCTGTTGTCGTGGAGATTTAAGGTGTAGCGTCGCGGCCCAGAGATTTACCTCTACTCTGGAGGGCGGTCATCATTCAGTGTGTGTGTGTGTGTGTGTGTGTGTGTGCGCGAGGCCCCTGAGCCGTGACGAAACCCTGATGAAACCCTGCAGCAGGAGAGAGACTCTACACACACCGTTTAAAGACTAGTTAGAAAATAAACGCTTCCAGGATGGATTGCAGAACTCTGCCTATGACCCTGTAGACTGCAGAAGAAGTGAACACATGGTTTGAAGAAGGAGCTGGATAACATGTGAAATGGTGTGTGTGTGTGTGGCTCCATCTGCCTCGCTCACATGGAAACATAAGACTGGCTGTGTTGGGAGTGCTGATATCAGCTTGTCTGACTCACTCCTATCATTGGGCTCAGCACAACCCACTCTCACTCTGTGTGTGTGATCACTGCTATGCATTGAGTCATCTCTGGCTCTCAGCTGTGATTTCAGTTTGTCTCAGTGTGTGCCATGCGTCCCCTGCCCCTGCACATGTGTGCGCTTTCGTTCTTTCTCTCTAACCTCTCCTGTCTCCTTTCGCCCCGATCAGAGATCAACGATCGGGATCAGCGAGTTCACGCCATGAAGGACATCCTGCGCCGCTTCCCCAGGGAGAACTATGACGTCTTCAAATACGTCATCAATCACTTGAACAAGTGAGTGGCTCAGTGACGGGGCGGTGACAGTCATGCTGACCACAGTAACAGTCGTCCACCCCGCAACCTTTGACCTTCCACCCTGTCAGCTACACCCCTGGCTCTATTTAGAGTCAGCTTTATATTCAGTCAGTTGAGTCATAGCACAAACACTGGGGAGTTTAGATTTCTAGATTGTTACTTTAGGATTTCTTGAACAACTTACATTGTTTTCTCTCTATCTCTCCCTTAACCCTCCCTCCCTTTCTCAGGGTGAGTCAGAATAACCGTTTGAACCTGATGACCAGTGAGAACCTGTCCATCTGTTTCTGGCCCACTCTGATGCGGCCCGACTTCACCACCATGGACGCCCTGACGGCCACACGAACCTACCAGACAATCATCGAGTCCTTCATCCACCAGTGTGCTTTCTTCTTCTACAACCAGCCCCTGTCTGACACCCCTGGCGGGCACGCCTCCCCCACAGCCACCCTCTCCTCCCACGGGGGAACCTCTGCCTACTCCTCCTTGGCGTACAACTCTCCCTCACTCACACCGGCCCCGGCCCCTTACGTTATGCCCGCCACGCCGCCCGTCATCCCACACTACGGGCCGCCCCATACCCAGATCCAGCATTCCCCGCCCCACACCCCCCAGTCCCCCATCCAGGCCCTACTGCCCCCCCTGCATCCCCATCACACCCCCACGGAACAACACATGCTGTGAACCAGTGATGGAAGGAAAGAGAGATTTGAGAGCGAGATGGAAAGAGTTTGAGATTCAGAGGTATGAGGGAGCGGTGAGAGAAGATTGTAAGTGGACGAGATTTTGAAGGGGTGGTGAGAAGTATGGAGGGAACGAGAGGAGAGTGGGTTTGAGAGAGGGAAAGCGAACGAGAAGATGAGGTTGTGAGTGAGATGCAGTACATATAGGGGAAAACTGTTGGGAGAGGGGGTTATCCAACCCCATTTGCATTTTAAAGATATACGCACACACACACACACACACACACACTACGCACGGAAGGGGTGGGAAAGAGGAACTATTGAGCCACTAGTACAACATGTGTCTTCCCGTACCACTGTAGTCTATTGACTCTTCTCCCGCTACCATTTCTTCTGCCCCCTTCTCCACTGCCTTAGAGAGTACCTCCCTCTTTCCCCATCCAACACACACAAACACCACGTGTACATGTCCCTCCCCAACCATAAGGGACCTCAGAACTGCTGACTGTAGCCAGGCAGGGTATCTGTGGGGGAAGTGTGGGAGGACATTGAACTATATGGACCTCCTAGCTGGACTCTAAAACCACTGCCCAGTGTCCCACTTTCCTCGCCCCCACTCCTCACCGCGATGGGGCTGTGGTTTGCCAGCGACTGCCCTGTCCTCCCAGGTTGATCCTGGGTCCAGGTGGAGGGAGGACCTGACCAGTAGCTTCTCTATGTTTATTTGACCACTGTTACCAGGAAATGGACTAGAGGCATGCTTCACCTCTCCCCCATGGACCAGCTTCCACTTCAATAGACTCATTCCTAAACCCCCCCACCCCACCCCACCCCCTTCGCTTCAGTGTCTGCTACAGCCAGAGATAATGCCAAGAACAAAAGTCTCAACTAACTGGATCTGCAGGGAGGCTAGAGCACGGAACTTTGGGTGGTCTCACACCCTCGGCATCTTGGGAGAGCTCCTTCCGTTCCGCTCTCTCTCCTCTGACACATGCCCCTGAGCCTCCAGGCAACGCTGGAAGACTGTTGTTTTTCTTTTGATTAAAGAGGATATATTTTACCCTCCCTGTTTCTTCCTGATGTTTGTTGTTCCACCTTTCCTCTTTAGTCCCCCCCCCCCCTATGCTTCCATTTTTTGATTTTCAAACTGTGGATCAGTTTTGGAGTGTTCCGTTGATGACTGACCAATCAGAATGCACTCTCACACAGCAAGTCCCTCCTGTCAGATATCAATGCTTACTTCTTATTGGCCCATGTGCTTTCTGTGAAGGGTGGGAATAACTGTCAGGGAGAGGTAGGAAGGACTGAGATATGGATTGGGATTTGGAAGGGGTGGGATTCAGGGATGCACTTTACGGACTCTGAAAAGCATTTAGGCAATTAGACACGGAATGCCAAGAGGAACAACCATAACGATTTCCATAAGGATCCCAGGAGGCATTGGGAAGTGGTGGCAGGGAATTCATACTTCCTCCTGTTACCAATGAAGGGTTTGGAATCCTGGAGAGACATGGGGGGCATGACCTTTGTGTGTGTGTGTGTGTGTGTGTCTGCGTACATGTGTGCACATGCTTCTAATATGGTAGAGAGCGGGAGAATCATTAGTGTAGAGATCTCTGAAGTTTATTGAGATTGAGAGACTGCAGAGCACTTTTGGGATCCTCTTTAGTGCAAAGTGCGCCAACACTTTCTCACCACGTCTAATGCGTTGTGAAGTTGTGTAGTCACCTCACTGAGAACACGCCATTGCCATCTGGTGGATGACATAGTTACTGCAGCTATGACCTCACCCACCACTGCATGGGCGGAACACCATTCCCCCCCTGGGTGTAATATTAGATCTTTCTACATGCGTAATCCCCCATATTTACCTATTGAATGTCAAGTCAAATGGGACATATTGAGCCCAATAGGAATTCTTTGTATATAACGTAAATGGAGAGTCTATACTATGAAAGCCATATAAACTGCATTGAGATTAGCCTGTGGATGAGGCTCATATCTGTTGTGTTGCTAGGGTGCCAGCACTTTGCTACAGATGTATATACTCTCCAGAGTGTGGTGTTGAAGGAGCGTATGATGACATTTCATGTCAGCTGTCCATGATGCAGACAGTCCAGTGACTAGTCCAGTGTCCATCTGGGCTCTGCTAGTTGGCGGTATGTGGTGATGTTTAGTCATGTGTTTTTGTACCGAGGCTGGCTCAGGATAGCGGTTCAGATCCATTCAGCTGACTATGACCGGGAAGGACACAAAGGAAAGGAGATGAGGAAGCTCGTTCAGAGTATTGAAACGCAGCCAGTGGTGTTGATAGTCCCTCAATGCCATCCTGTGTTTATTGGTGTCCCACTTCCTGGTTGGCACCACTTGGTACCCCTGCCCTCTTTTGAAACGGCACCGTTCCCTAGTCCAGAGAGGCGCTCCGGGATGGAGCAGAACAGACCATCTATTCATCTGTGTTGATGACTGCGGAATTCCAATGGTTCTGTCTGTGGTTGTCATAGAAACCTGTTTGATCGCTAGAGTGTGTGTGTGTGTGTGCGTGCGCACTCGCGCACGTTGAGTGAATCCAAGGTCATGTAATTTGTTTCATTTTGACCCTCTGCTTACACACTCATGCTTGTCTCCACCTCTCTCCAGTTCCCATTTGTCTTGACTGACAGGCCTCCCTTCCGATCACTGGAGTTACACCTTGACGCCAACCCAATGACCTATCATACACTACCTATATGACGTTTGTTTTGTCTGTGTGAAGGACTGATGTCATTTGAGCTGTCAACAGTAGCCAGACATCAGTGTAAACTCGACACTTAAGACCATGTCGCTTATAGTGGAGAATGTATTTATCCTCACGGTCATTACCCCACATAATGTAAACTGGACCTGACCACAGTTATCCTCTTAGTTACCTATAGGTTTACTTTTCACAGATGGAGAGTGAGTCAGAGAGGGAGAGGTGAATGGGATCATTATTTGGGAGATGGAGGGAGGAAGGGGGGTTGTGCAAACTCTGGTACTTTTGAATGCCGGCCAGTGGCATTCCCTGTGTATATCAATGTGTTAATACTGAACAGACTGTGAGGCAGCCAAAGACTGTGCAACAACTAAAAAACACAAAAGGTGGGGGAGAGAGGAAGCAAAGCGACACGTGGAGAGGAAAAAAACTATGGTATTAAAAATGTGACTTTGGTTCTGCGATCTTGTGGCTTTTCTTTTTTCTTTATTTTTTGCAACAATGGTGAGAGATGGTCTGTTAAGTTAAAATGAGAAACAAGCAAACTATATTCAAATGGTTGTTTATTTGTATGTTAGGGGGTCTAACACTTTGCCCTTTAGTCAATGGTGATAGAATTGTTTTTCTTTTTTCTTTTTAATAATAAAAAAAAAACTATGTTTTTTTGAAACAATTTTGTGAATGGTGAAGAGACCAGCCCGGTATAGTGCATGATATTTGCCCAGGCAAGGGAGGTGGCTCGACCACTCTTCAGTATTTAAGACAAGAAGATTAAAAAACAATGAAATAATGGGGAAAAAGTTAACCTGTATAAAAGATAAAATGGAAGTAAACTAAAAAAAAATCTGTCAACACAAAAAAAATGCTGTCATTATTTGCTAAGAGTATGGTAATTTGTCTCAATAGGAATGGTGTATACAGCAAGGCCTTACGTGGACCTGTATTCTAGTTAATAAATCAATCTTGTAAAGCCTGCCTCCTGTCTGTCTGTCTGTCTGTCTGTGCAAAACCCACTGACTCATCCCCTGGCTCACCACACACAGCTCTGCATATACATGTAGTATTATCAGTGTGTACTGTGAGAAAAGGTGTCAAATATTAAACTATGGATTCATACATTCGGCCATATTTCATTGACTGGAAATGAATGAACGGAATTGAATAACTTATTTCCACAGAAAGATCGGCTACTCCTGGAACCAAGTGGAGAAAACTGCCCAATGTTGAGTTCACTAGAGGCTGCCGTCATTAATGACCTGTGCACCATGGGGCGATGGGCCTAAGTACTTTTCTACAGTTGACAGGTGTTTCTCATCATTATATTCTAAAAAGACAAGAGTTAACGTTTAGTGTTGTCAAGTGACTTTTCCCAACGAAAACTGCCTAGAACATTAGAATAGCTTTACTTCGAGTAATGATTTGCTACATGTTACTGTACACCACTGAAAGAGCTAGAGATTAAAGTACTTAAGTAGTATCTGTAAAGAAAATGTACTTTTTACATACATTTTCCCTGACACCCAAAAGTACTTGTTACATTTTGAATGTTTAGCTGGACAGGAACATGGTCTAATTCACGCACTTGTCAAGAGAACATTCCTGGTCATCCCTACTGCCTCTGATCTGGCGGGCTAACTAAACACACATGCTTAGTTTGTAAATGATGTCTTAAATAATTTACCCCGTTTTCTCCCCAATTTCGTGGTATCCAATTGTTTTTAGTAGCTACTATCTTGTCTCATCGCTACACAACCTTACCAAGCCGCACTGCTTCTTAACACAGCGCGCATCCAACCCGGAAGCCAGCCGCACCAATGTGTCGGAGGAAACACCGTGCACCTGGCAACCTTGGTTAGCACGCACTGCACCCGGCCCGCCACAGGAGTCGCTGGTACGGGATGAGACAAGGACATCCCTACCGGCCAACCCCTCTCTGACCCGGACGACGCTAGGCCAATTGTGCGTCGCCCCACAGCCCCTACTTTCGATACTTAAGTATATTTTAGCAATTCCATTTAGTTTTGATACTTAAGTGTGTATATATACATATACTGTTAAGACTTTTACTCAGGTAGTATTTTACTGGATGACTTTCACTTTTCCGTTAGTCATTTTCTATTAAGGTGTCTTTCCTTTTACTCCGGTATGTTTCGTGTCAAAAAGTAGGTTGGGCCTCTTTGTACCTCAGGAGATACACAAGAAAATGCTGTTATCTCCAAATAATCTACGAAGCATAAACTTCCTATGTATTTCTCATTAATTCAATTTCCAAATGACCAAACCCAGTCTCAGGCTTGGATAACAGATAACTCGCATTTTCTGCGAGATTTAAGACTTTCTCGAGAATTGACTATGTTTTAACGTCTACTTAAATTCCAGGTAACATGGAACTTGTAAAAACATTGTCGGCCATTCTATCTGATCCTAATCCCTTTCTTTGTCAATTTCAAATCTTCCCAATGAACAAGTGTGCACTGAGATGGTTTAACAATACTTTACTACACAACTGACTGCACCTTTCAGTGTAGATTTCATTTAAAAATGTTTTGGAAAAAATGACCAGTCATCGGAGGACTCCGCTATGATATGGTTAGCTGTAAAAAAATGTTCATAAGAGGAAACACTACACATTCTCCTTCAAGTTTACAGAAATGAAGGCTTCAGAAGATCAGTGAATTTGAAAATCATTGTAAAATGCTGGAAGATTCTCTTTAAAAGCAACTATTCAACAGAGAGAATTTGAGCTAAAAAAAACAAGTCGGTTGGAACTTAATGACCTGTTGCGACGTAGAGCAGAATTCATTACGCAGAGGGTGCGAGAAAAAAATACTATTTTCAAGGGAGTAGCCAGTTACTGCAGCTGAAACAAGATCGTCAATACAGCCGATCAGATCCCCTACGAAGGGACTGATATCTGATCCCACAGAAGTAAATGCAGTGCCTTGCGAAAGTATTCGGCCCCCTTGAACTTTGCGACCTTTTGCCACATTTCAGGCTTCAAACATAAAGATATAAAACTATTTTTTTGTGAAGAATCAACAACAAGTGGGACACAATCATGAAGTGGAACGACATTTATTGGATATTTCAAACTTTTTTAACAAATCAAAAACTGAAAATTTGGGCGTGCAAAATTATTCAGCCCCCTTAAGTTAATACTTTGTAGCGCCACCTTTTGCTGCGATTACAGCTGTAAGTCGCTTGGGGTATGTCTCTATCAGTTTTGCACATCGAGAGGACTGAAATTTTTTCCCATTCCTCCTTGCAAAACAGCTCGAGCTCAGTGAGGTTGGATGGAGAGCATTTGTGAACAGCAGTTTTCAGTTCTTTCCACAAATTCTCGATTGGATTCAGGTCTGGACTTTGACTTGGCCATTCTAACACCTGGATATGTTTATTTTTGAACCATTCCATTGTAGATTTTGCTTTATGTTTTGGATCAAGTCTCAGGTCTTTTGCAGACTCCATCAGGTTTTCTTCCAGAATGGTCCTGTATTTGGCTCCATCCATCTTCCCATCAATTTTAACCATCTTCCCTGTCCCTGCTGAGGAAAAGCAGGCCCAAACCATGATGCTGCCACCACCATGTTTGACAGTGGGGATGGTGTGTTCAGGGTGTTGCTTTTACGCCAAACATAACGTTTTGCATTGTTGCCAAAAAGTTCAATTTTGGTTTCATCTGACCAGAGCACCTTCTTCCACATGTTTGGTGTGTCTCCCAGGTGGCTTGTGGCTTGTTTCTTGTTGCCACTCTTCCATAAAGGCCAGATTTGTGCAATATATGACTGATTGTTGTCCTATGGACAGAGTGTCCCACCTCAGCTGTAGATCTCTGCAGTTCATCCAGAGTGATCATGGGCCTCTTGGCTGCATCTCTGATCAGTCTTCACCTTGTATGAGCTGAAAGTTTAGAGGGACGGCCAGGTCTTGGTAGATTTGCAGTGGTCTGATACTCCTTTCATTTCAATATTATCGCTTGCACAGTACTCCTTGGGATGTTTAAAGCTTGGGAAATCTTTTTGTATCCAAATCCGGCTTTAAACGTCTTCACAACAGTATCTCGGACCTGCCTGGTGTGTTCCTTGTTCTTCATGATGCTCTCTGTGCTTTTAACGGACCTCTGAGACTATCACAGTGCAGGTGCATTTATACGGAGACTTGATTACACACAGGTGGATTGTATTTATCATCATTAGTCATTTAGGTCAACATTGGATCATTCAGAGATCCTCACTGAACTTCTGGAGAGAGTTTGCTGCACTGAAAGTAAAGGGGCTGAATAATATTGCACGCCCAATTTTTCAGTTTTTGATTTTTTTTTAAAGTTATCCAATAAATGTCGTTCCACTTCATGATTGTGTCCCACTTGTTGTTGATGTTGTCACTTGTTGTTGTTGTTGATTCTTCACAAAAAAATACAGTTTTATATCTTTATGTTTGAAGCCAGAAATGTGGCAAAAGGTCGCAAAAGTTCAAGGGGGCCGAATACTTTCGCAAGGCACTGTACAACTCTTAGAGCATGTTCTTCAGATGTATAGAGTTCCTCACAGAGCTTTATTACTCTTGCTTGTCGGCAGTTCCTGGAGTCGGCAGTTACGTTGCCCAAACTCTCTCAAGAAGAAACCATTTTTATTAGAGGAATCTGAGACTTTATCTGAACTGAAAGCTGCTTTAAAAAAAATGAATAAAGATAAAGTGCCTGGTATTGATGGAAAACCTCCTGAACTCATTCTCAACTTTTGGGATGAGCTAGGACCAGTTACTCTTCAATCGCTTAACATTCCTATTGAAAAAGGACAATTCCACAGAGACATCAATCGCAGGTGTTATATCCCTAAGAAAGAGAAAGACCTCACAAATTGTGCAACATTTTCAGCCAATCAGCTTACTTGGAGCAGAAATGAAGATGTATGCCAAAGTTCTAGCCATGAAGAGGAAGTTATTAACAAGCGCGTACATCCTGACCAAACAGGGTTTATTAAGGGTCGTCAAGCAGCCGATAACATGCTCCACCCGTTTCATGTGGTTGCTGAGGCTTCCTATCTGGACACCCCGTGTGCTGTGTTATCATTTAGATGGAGAGAAAGCCTTTGACTGCTAAGTTGGGGAATATTTTTCTGGCCTTGTTCTTGAACATTTTGATTTCAGAGCTAGATTTATACACATGATTCGCACCATGTACGTGACTCCTTCGATTATATCTACAGGCACTACACATTCTAATCCCTTTATCATACAACGAGGGTGTAAACAAGATTGTCCCGCCATTCCCTATGCTATTTGCTCACTCTTTGAACCGCTGGCACAAAGCATACGTCAAAAATTTCGGCTTCCTCCCATTTCAAAATCAAGCAAACTGAACCAGCAATTTCTCTGGATGCAGATGAAATACTGCTCGACGCCGCAAACGCTCAGAAATCCCTTCAGACAATAATGTCTATTTTCACAGCATTCAGCTCATGGTCTGGTTCCAAGATCAACTAGTCTAAATCAGCTCTACGTCCTCTTAACTCAGCTCCGCTACCTCTTAACTCAGCTATTGGGAAGCGTGCAACTACCACCCATGATCCCAGTGAAGAAACAAATCCGTTAATTAGGCATCACCGTATCCATCTCTATTTACACTACCGGCAGGAAGAACTACTTAGAAACCTTTCAAAAGATCCAAAAAGACACGATGGTCCGCTATGGCCACTTCTTTGCATGCTACCAAAATTATTGTCCTCCCTGGCATCACTTGTATTAGTTCCATGTTTCCACTGCCTCCCCTTATAGACCTACGGTCTAAACTTGATTGTCAGAAAGAAGTTCATTTTGGGCGAGAACGAGGCCACAGATTAAATATGCAACGGTAACAGAGAACAAAAAGCTTCAGGTGTACTTGCAGTTCCAAATAAATATATATTTTTTAATCACCACATCATTCCAAATGCATTTCCTGAACACCTGGTTAAACCCAGAGTTCCTTGGCGTGCTACAGAAGAGTCAATAGTTTCACCAATTAGATTACAAAATGTATTCATTTCTGGATTGACTCCTTAAAGAAACGTGCCTTATTGTTTGGACCCATTATAGCACACTCAGTAAATGTGTGGAAAGCTACAGAGAAGCATATGAGATCTAATCTTAAATGGCATTTATCCTCTCCAATATGGCGTACTGGCTTAAGCAGGGGGACACGTCTGGCACTGCAGGATTTGAGTCCCTGGCGGCATAGTGTGTTACTGATGGTAGGCTTTGTTACTTTGGTCCCAGCTCTCTGCAGGTCATTCACTAGGTGCCCCCGTGTGGTTCTGAGATTTTTGCTCACCGTTCTTGTGATCATTTTGACCCCACGGGGTGAGATCTTGCGTGGAGCCCCAGATCGAGGGAGATTATCAGTGGTCTTGTATGTCTTCCATTTCCTAATAATTGCTCCCACAGTTGATTCCTTCAAACCAAGCTGCTTACCTATTGCAGATTCAGTCTTCCCAGCCTGGTGCAGGTCTACAATTTTGTTTCTGGTGTCCTTTGACAGCTCTTTGGTCTTGGCCATAGCGGAGTTTGGAGTGTGACTGTTTGAGGTTGTGGACAGGTGTCTTTTATACTGATAACAAGTTCAAACAGGTGCCATTAATACAGGTAACGAGTGGTGGACAGATGAGCCTCTTAAAGAAGAGGATCCACAGGGTCAAGGTGTCCACTCTGGTTGTACTTATGGAGCGCTCCACAGCCAGGATCCACAGGGCCAAGGTGTCCACTCTGGTTGTACTTATGGAGCTCTCCACAGCCAGGATCCACAGGGCCAAGGTGTCCACTCTAGGTTGTACTTATGGAGATCTCCACAGCCAGGATCCACAGGGCCAAGGTGTCCACTCTGGTTGTACTTATGGAGCGCTCCACAGCCAGGATCCACAGGGTCAAGGTGTCCTCCACCAGGATCTGGTTGTACTTATGGAGATCTCCACAGCCAGGATCCACAGGGTCAAGGTGTCCACTCTGGTTGTACTTATGGAGCTCTCCACAGCCAGGATCCACAGGGCCAAGGTGTCCACTCTGGTTGTACTTATGGAGCTCTCCACAGCCAGGATCCACAGGGCCAAGGTGTCCACTCTGGTTGTACTTATGGAGCTCTCCACAGCCAGGATCCACAGGGCCAAGGTGTCCACTCTGGTTGTACTTATGGAGCTCTCCACAGCCAGGATCCACAGGGCCAAGGTGTCCACTCTGGTTGTACTTATGGAGCGCTCCACAGCCAGGATCCACAGGGCCAAGGTGTCCACTCTGGTTATACTTATGGAGCTCTCCACAGCCAGGATCCACAGGGTCAAGGTGTCCACTCTGGTTGTACTTATGGAGCGCTCCACAGCCAGGATCCACAGGGCCAAGGTGTCCACTCTGGTTGTACTTATGGAGCTCTCCACAGCCAGGATCCACAGGGCCAAGGTGTCCACTCTGGTTATACTTATGGAGCTCTCCACAGCCAGGATCCACAGGGCCAAGGTGTCCACTCTGGTTGTACTTATGGAGATCTCCACAGCCAGGATCCACAGGGCCAAGGTGTCCACTCTGGTTGTACTTATGGAGCGCTCCACAGCCAGGATCCACAGGGTCAAGGTGTCCACTCTGGTTGTACTTATGGAGATCTCCACAGCCAGGATCCACAGGGTCAAGGTGTCCACTCTGGTTGTACTTATGGAGCTCTCCACAGCCAGGATCCACAGGGCCAAGGTGTCCACTCTGGTTGTACTTATGGAGCGCTCCACAGCCAGGATCCACAGGGCCAAGGTGTCCACTCTGGTTATACTTATGGAGCTCTCCACAGCCAGGATCCACAGGGCCAAGGTGTCCACTCTGGTTGTACTTATGGAGATCTCCACAGCCAGGATCCACAGGGCCAAGGTGTCCACTCTGGTTGTACTTATGGAGCGCTCCACAGCCAGGATCCACAGGGTCAAGGTGTCCACTCTGGTTGTACTTATGGAGATCTCCACAGCCAGCATCCACAGGGCCAAGGTGTCTACTCTGGTTGTACTTATGGAGCTCTCCACAGCCAGGATCCACAGGGCCAAGGTGTCCACTCTGGATGTACTTATGGAGATCTCCACAGCCAGGATCCACAGGGCCAAGGTGTCCACTCTGGTTGTACTTATGGAGATCTCCACAGCCAGGATCCACAGGGCCAAGGTGTCCACTCTGGTTGTACTTATGGAGATCTCCACAGCCAGGATCCACAGGGCCAAGGTGTCCACTCTGGTTGTACTTATGGAGATCTCCACAGCCAGGATCCACAGGGTCAAGGTGTCCACTCTGGTTGTACTTATGGAGCTCTCCACAGCCAGGATCCACAGGGCCAAGGTGTCCACTCTGGTTGTACTTATGGAGATCTCCACAGCCAGGATCCACAGGGTCAAGGTGTCCACTCTGGTTGTACTTATGGAGCTGTCCACAGCCAGGATCCACAGGGTCAAGGTGTCCACTCTGGTTATACTTATGGAGCTCTCCACAGCCAGGATCCACAGGGCCAAGGTGTCTACTCTGGTTGTACTTATGGAGCTGTCCACAGCCAGGATCCACAGGGCCAAGGTGTCCACTCTGGTTGTACTTATGGAGCTCTCCACAGCCAGGATCCACAGGGCCAAGGTGTCCACTCTGGACACATAGAAAAAAGTATGTATGGATCCTATGAATTTAAATATTAAAAACTTGATGTAAAAGTAGTATTTTATTTTACTAGATGATTTTCACTTTTAGGTGTCTTTACTTTTACTCAAGTATTACCATTGGGTGCTTTTTCCACTACTGGTCTCTTCCTATGATGGGTTTGTTTGGAGGTCAGAGTGGCAAAGCAATTCCCCTAGTCCCTGTGAGGGTGCAGGGTTATGTGCCATTTTGGGATGCCCTTCCTCTGACCTTTTCATCCAGTCAAATGCAAAGTAAATCCATTTTCATGACCTTTGTCACACGTCTTTTCATTCTGGCGCTGGAAAAAAGAGCTGCTGATTGGGACTGAAAAGGGCAGCCTCATGAGCGCATAGGAAGACTGACCTCTGAACTACGACCTTTAGGGGGTGTCAAGGGGGAGTTGTGAATGGTTTGATGACCTGGAGATAGCCACCATCGCATTAATGATCAGGGTATAGGGACTCGGTTAGAATAGAGGTTGTGTCTGGTACGCCATTCCTCATTTCTTTCCCCATTAGTAGGTCAAGGGCTGGATAGGACTTAATCTTTTTGGCTTCAACCAATCAAGTCATCTTAAAGAGAGACAAGGACATTGATGGAAAGGTTTCTTACCTAGACCACTTACCAGCAGGAAATAGCATTTAGATTGAACAAAAATATAAATACAACATGTAAAGTGTTGGTCCCATGTTTCATGAGCAGAAATAAAAGATCCTAGAATTTTTCTAGACACACAAACAAGCATATTTCTCTCAAATTTTGTGCACAAACTTGTTTGCATCTCAGTTAGTGAGCATTTCTCCTTTGCTAAAATAATCCATGCACCATACAGGTGTGGTATATTAAGAAGCTGATTAAACAGCATGATCATTAGGGGTCTTCCGAATGGCGCAGCGGTCTAAGGCACTGATCAGTGCCAGAGGCGGATCCCGGGCTATGTTGCAGCCGGCCACGAACGGGAGACCCATGAGGCGGCGCACAATTGGCCCAGCATCGTCCGGTATAGTTGAGGGTTTGGCCGGCTGGGATGTCCTTGTTTCCTTCACGCTCTCCTTGTTTCGGCCGGGCACATGCACGCTGGCTTCGGTTGCAAGCTATAAGGTGTTTCCTCCGACACATTGGTGCGGCTGGTTTCCGGATTAAGCGAGCAGTGTGTCAAGAAGCAGTGCGGCTTGGCAGAATCGTGTTTCGGAGGACGCATGGCTCTCAACCTTAGCCTCTCCCAAGTCTGCACAGGAGTTGCAGCGATGGGACAAGACTGTAACTACCAATTGGATATCACAAAATTGGGGAGAAAAAGGGGTAAAAAGTACCAAAAAAGCAGCCCGATCATTACACATTTGCACCTTGTGCTGAGTACAATAAAAAGGCTTTTCTTAACACAATGTCCACATTTTCAGGGAGCGCGCAATTGGCATTCTGACTCAGGAAAGTCCACCGGAGCTGTTGCCAAAGAATTGAATGTCGTTTTAGAATATTTGGCAGTACGCTCAACCAGCAGACCATGTGCAACCATGCCAGTCTAGGACCTCCACATCTCGCTTTTTCACCTG
Source organism: Oncorhynchus keta (assembly GCF_023373465.1). Taxonomy (NCBI): domain Eukaryota; kingdom Metazoa; phylum Chordata; class Actinopteri; order Salmoniformes; family Salmonidae; genus Oncorhynchus; species Oncorhynchus keta. Next base: position 43,625,271 of record NC_068421.1, on the reverse strand, counting down.
CGGGATCATCTGATACCAGCCAACCAGACAGCTGATGAAACTGAAGAGTATTTCTGTCTTTAATAAAGCCCATTTGTGAGGACAAATAAATTAAGATTGACTGGGCCTGGCTCCCCAGAGGGTGGGCCTATTCCCACCCATGGCTGTGCCCCTGCCCAGTCATGTGAAATCCATAGATTAGGGCCTAATAAATGTCTTTCAATTGACTGATAGGAACTGTAACTCAGTAAAATCATTGAAATTATTGCGTTTATATTTTTGCTCAGTATAGTTTGATTTTGAGTGTAAAGGACATGATTGTGGTAAACAACATCTGTTGTCATATGATGTATAAAAAAAGAAATGTCCTCCCACTGTCAACTGCGTTTATTTTCAGCAAATTTAGCATGTGTAAATATTTGTATGAATATAACGAGATTCAACAACTGAGACATAAACTGAACAAGTTCCACAGACATGTGACTAACAGAAATGGAAAAATGTGTACCTGTTACCAAATGCCTTTGGTAACAGGCAGAAAAAGTTCACTTCAATCCACGGAGGGAAAAAGGACAATGTCGGAGTCAGTGGAAGTCAGTGCCATTTAAGATGAGGGATGCTATTTTTTTTAGCATGGCCTTATTTCTATTACAACATATTGGATGTCTCCTATTCATATTCCATTCACCCAGCTCAATGTAACATCGATAGGTTTAGGTTTCGACATGATACTCAGATTTTCCCTATACCTATCATGAGGCTGCTACAACCTAGCCTAGGAATTGAAGTTTACAACATAGGTGTGTGCACAGGTCAAGATAAATATTTGAGTATTTAAGGTGACAGACAGTGACACATTCAATACCACCTTGCACACTCTTGCCTGAATCTAGCTGATCTAGGGTGCATTCATTAGTCCAACAGTTGCAAACAAAAGTTTTTATTGGACAAATTCAGGTATGTTTATCCCCGTTTAGTTCGGTTTGCTTTAAGAAAAATGTTTTTCAACAGAATTGGTGGAATGAATACACCCCTAATTACCCACAATCACAGTTCACTTTCATAGCAGCCACATACAAACACCATGATCATTTTGCTCATTGTATAAATCCTACTCGCATCTACTCGCTCTCCTCCTCTCACCTTTTCCCTTCGCTTGAGGACATCATTGCACAACACAACAGCTGTCTGTGACCAGGCAAAAAAAACTTTCCAAGCCAAAGCTTCATACCATAACTCCTAACCGCTACACACAGCCTACATCGTTGTCAACATATTAGCTAACGTCATAGTCAACATAGCTACTAGAACTAACACGTTAGTAAACCCACTACAACCATGCAGTACAGTGTACAGCAGGCAGTTTAGCAGTTACACTAGTGAGCCCTGGTGGCAATACATTTATAAAACCAAAAGCTTACCCTTGACTTAGAAGAATTCCAGTGTTGGATAGCCATAGCCAGCTAGCTTACATAACACCCCTCTCTGATGGGGCAGGGTGTTTGAGTAGGCTAAACTAGCAAGCTGCATTCGCTAGCTAAGTAAGGGAAAGTGAAAAAATGTATTTGTTCAAAAATTGTTCAAATATTGTCTTTCTCTTTGAGTCAACTACTCACCAAATTGTCTGCACTGCAGTGCTAGCTAGCTGTAGCTTTTGCTTTCAGTACTAGATTGATTCTCTGATCCTTTGATTGGGTGGAAAATATTTCAGTTCACACTGCAAGAGCTCTGATAGGTTGGAGGATGTCCTCCAGAAATGGTCATAATTACTATAATATAATAATAACCATGAGCTTTCTCGGTTTTCTTTTGAAGTCAATGTACCCAGAGGCAGATGGAAACTAGCCGTCCTCCGGCTACGCCATGATGCTACCCCAGAGAGTGCTGTTGAGGCAACAGTAGACCTTTATTGCAAAAGTGAGTTTTAATCAACATGTTGGGTCTTTTCACACCTTTCTATTTACCTTACAACTAGTCAAACTGATGCAATTTGGAAATTTTGCACAGAAAATCTTTCCAGTTTCTTGGGGGAGTTATTGCATTTTCTCCCCGGCCCCTAAACGTATCTGCTCTGAAAAAGATGACAGAAAACGTTACCAATGTCAACTAGATTGAAACATTAATTCTATTGATAAATAACATTACTCTGGTGATCAAGGGTTTACTTAGTATTTTAAAGCAACAGAGGAGAAGCTGCATGTATCTAATTATAGACAAGTTGATTAACACATAGCCCACCAAAATGTTGAAAATTATAAGCAGAAACATAGCTAAATCACGCCCCAAAAAATCCTGCACGTTCCGTCATCTTTGATTGCAGCCTACAGTGGGCCTCAGATTTTTGACTTTATAACATAGTAGCGCGGTTGCCGATGGGCTATTAGCAATTGCGGACTGCTGCGGGTGAACAAACAGCTGACCCGCACACCACAGTTATATATAGGCCTCATACCGGTCATTGGCCGAAACGCACTATGGGTCTGTGCTGCGCTTACACACGGCTACCACTAGGCGGCTTCCTTGTCACACATTCAGATTTTCTGTCCCATTGCCTCTGTGCATTAATACCAATGAGCCTGTCGTACGTGGTCCGGGGTTTGGGTGCTAACTCGGAGACAACACTTAATAATACGGCACATTGTGACCAATATAATTTAAAGCGGCCCATTTTAGATTTATAATCCTGATGTTAAACCCTGACTCGACATCTCTCACAGCATGAACCGTGAAGTTCAACCCAGGAAACTGCAAAAGCAGCAGGTAGGCCCTATGCACGGTGCTCAATCCAGAGATGTCAAACAATATTTAGCCTACTTCGGAAAGACAACAAAAACAAACGGTCATTTTATAGGGCTACGTGGGCTACCGTTGTTTTATGCCACAAGGTGTGATTGAAAAGTTCTGGTGAAAGTGGAGGAGAAAGAGAGAGATTATTGGTTCTGGTCCGGCTGCTCTTATGATCAGTCGAGGCACGTATCTCCGTTCATCCGTGTCTTTCTGGAGCTCACTTGCAGCTGCTGGGGGTATTGAATTCAGATGAGGCAGTCTCCGGCTCAAGCACTCCCATCGCTACAGGTGGAAATGATCTTATCAATAGCGCTGTCCGAGCCTGACTTGGGGCCGATCACTCTCATTGATGCATTTTGGTGCCCTCTCTCTCCCCCGAGGTAGGCATTGATTTTAATTCCGCCGATTTGGTTGCAAAACGTTTCTTAAATAGAAGCAAACATAACGAAACGGCGATGAACCTATCTGGATGTGTCCAATAGAAACTCTCGTTTTAGTTGCAAAACTAAACTCTTTTGCAAGTGTTTGGACTAGCTATTACATCATGTTGTAGCCTAAACATAATTATGTTACATTGACCTGGGTGAATGGAATATGAATGACAGTCATCCAATATGCTGTAATAGAAATATGGCCATTCTCCTTAATCCTAATCGGCACTGACTGCCACTGGAATTTGACCAGTGTCCATGACCCCTCAACCCCCATTAACGTGTAAGTCAAACCAACCATCTCACTTAAAACTGGTCATTAGGGTCCGTTCCCAGCGAGCGCTTCCAGTGCACAATACCGACATTTCCACACTGACCCAGAAAATCAATGCCTACCTTGCTCACACAGTGGGATGGAATCTTCTCTTTGTGTATGTATGTATGTATGTATGTATGTATGTATGTATGTATGTATGTATGTATGTATGTATGTATGTGTGTGTGTGTGTGTATATATGTATATGTATGTATGTATGTATGTATGTATGTATGTATGTATGTATGTATGTATGTATGTATGTATGCATGTGTGTGTGTGTGTGTGTGTGATGGGTAACAATGCTTCGTGGGTGACTGTTGTTGATGTGTGCAGAGGGTCCCTGGTTTGCGCCCGGGTATGGGCGAGGGGACGGTCTAAAGTTATACTGTTACATTGATGCTGTTGACCCGGATCACTGGTTGCTGCGGAAAAGGAGGAGGTCAAAAGGGGGGTGAGTGTAACGGATGTGAAACGCTAGCTTAGTTAGCGGTGGTGCGCGCTAAATAGTGTTTCAATTGGTGACGTCCTGCTGCTGGGTTGTTGCCCTCCTACGGTCTCCTCCACATCTCCTGATGTACTGGCTTGTCTCCTGGTAGCGCCTCCATGGTCTGGACACTACGCTGACAGACACAGCAAACCTTCTTGCCACAGCTCGCATTGATGTGTCATCCTGGATGAGCTGCATTACCTGAGCCACTTGTGTGGGTTGTAGACTCAGTCTCATGCTACCACTAGAGTGAAAGCACCGCCAGCATTCAAAAGTGACCAAAACATCAGCCAGGAAGCATAGGAACTGAGAAGTGGCCTATGGTCACCACCTGCAGAACCACTCCTTTATTGGGGGTGTCTTGCTAATTGCCTATAATTACCACCTGTTGTCTATTCCATTTGCACAACAGCATGTGAAATTTATTGTCAATCAGTGTTGCTTCCTAAGTGGACAGTCTGATTTCACAGAAGAGTGATTGACTTGGAGTTACATTGTGTTGTTTAAGTGTTCCCTTTATTTTTTTGAGCAGTGTAAGTATGTATGTATGTATGTATGTATGTATGTATGTATGTATGTATGTATGTATGTATGTATGTATGTATGTATGTATGTTATGTATGTATGTATGTATGTATGTATGTGTTCTTTTACTGCTCTTGGGATGTAATTATTGTTTGGATAACCTTATTTACTATTATGTATTTATTTTTCACTGTGCAATGCAGAGAACATGGGAGAAGAATTATAATTTAATTACCATAGTGAATTATTTTGTTTGTTTATCTGTCAATTAATCCCATAGGGGATGGGTTGCCAATTGGTGATTTGACACAAAAATGAAATGTAATTCATTCATTTACAGTTCATTTTCATAGCAGCCACTTACAGCATCCTCACTTTTCCCATTGTATAATTCCTTCGCGCATCTATGTGCTCTTCCCCTCTCAACCTTTTCCTTGAGCTGTCTCTGCGACCGGGCGAAAAAATCTCTCCAAGCCAAACCTTCATACCATAACCGCTAACCGCTACACAGCTACATCGTTGTCACCATATTAGCTAACATCATAGTCGACATAGCTAGCTACTAAAACTAACACGTTAGTAAACCCTCAATTCAATCTATGTTTACAATCACATAGTAAAGTGCACAGCAAGCAATTTAGCAGCTATACCAGCGGGCCCCGGTGGCAATAAATTAATAAAACCGAAAGCTTACCTTGACTTGGAGGAGTTGTAGAGTTGGATAGCCTTAGCCCGCTAGCTAACATAAATACAATTCCAATCTGTTTGAATCAGGTTGTTGAGTAGGAATTAGCTAGCTAATCAAGTGAAAGGTAAACTAAAATGCAATTATTACTCTCTGCTGATTCTACCTTAATTTTTTAACAAATTAATTTGTTCAAAACTGATCAACTATTGTTTTTCTCGTTGAGTCAACTACTCACCACACTTTTTACACTGCCGTGCTAGCTGGCTGTAGCTTATGCTTTCAGTGCTAGATTTACTCTCTGATCCTTTGATTGGATGGACAACAAGTCAGTTCATGCTGCAAGAGCTCTGATAGGTTAGAGGACATCCTCCGGAAGTCGTCAAAATTACTGTGTAAGTTTACGGAAGGGTGTGAGAACCATGACCGTCCTAGGTTTTGTATTGAAGTCAATGTATCCATAAGAGGACGGAAAATAGCTGTCCTCTGGCAACACCAAGGTGCTACCCTTGAGGGTCCTGTTGAGACTACTGTAGAACTTTGTTGCAGAACAGTGTGTTTTAATCAGTTATTTGGTGACGTGAATATATTTAGTATTGTTTTATGTAAAAAATAATATATATATATATATATATATCTTTTTTTGTTTAAATGTAAAAAAAAAATGGAATTCACTGATTAGGATGGTCCTCCCTTCCTCCTCCGAGGAGCCTCCACTGTTTTATAATAGGTCAATGACGTCATGTGTAAAATGTGCAACTGGAACGGAACATAATAGTAAAGAGCAATAGCGACTGCTGATAGTTACGTTCATGTCATGAGGAGGGAGAGTGAAGATGATAATGTGAAAATAAACCATTAAGTCCAACTGATACCAGGGCCACCTTTAGGGGTCAGTGGTCCATCAAAACGGGTGGCTGGCCTAACTGTCGTGTGCCGTGAATTAGTTGGCCCCAACATGTGCGCTGATTGCATTTTCCTGAAGTGGAAAAAATGCAAATAATAAATGCATGAGCTACAGTACGTGCTTGTTTTTTGCTTGATTAATTATGCTGTTTAATTCTAGGTCCACCAAGCTCTGCCATAATTTCCCCATGGTCTTCTACTGTTCCTTCTCCGTCTCTCTCCTCTTCTCCATTCCGAAATCAATCATGGCTCCAACCGTGCCCACCCAGGGGAGAGCGGCGTGAAAGCGAATGAGCTGACCGATCATGAGAAAAATAGTTTCTACACACAGATAGACAGAAAATGACCTGGCTCATCATGTTGTGTGGCAACATAATGGCATCTGTGGTTCTCATAAAGTCATAACAAACACAGCCTTGTATCTTTATCCACACCTTACCTCAAGTCATGGAAAAAGCATTATGTGGGAGACACAGAGTGCCACTCACATCAACCTGACCCTACCATTCCCAGGCTGGCCGCCCCTCATGCTGCCTGCTGACAGTTTCAAGTTTGCATTTTCCTCTCTTCCCGACTCTCTTTTCTCCCCCCTGATTCTCCCCTCTCATCCTGACTCTCCCCTCTCTCCCCCTGACTCTCCCCCTGGTTCTCCCCTCTGGCTCTCCCAGGTCTCTCCTGAGAGTACTGTTCAGATCCAGGCCTCTGAGCCCCAAAGCCGGTCCTAATCCTCCCAATCGATCACCCTGAGAATTTCCTCTAGGGCACAGCAGGCCTCCACTCCACAGCGAACACACTCTCCGACCCTACCGCTTGCTCCCAGAAAGTGAAAGTAAGGGTGAGAAAGAGAGGGGAGGGGGAGAAAGGTATAGAGGAAGGGAGAGAGAGAGCGGTAAAGGGACCATCTGTGAATATGAGTCTTGCAGATGTTTTAAATTCCTGTGTCTTTTGAACTGACCTTTCCTCTGTCTCGTGACTCTTTGGATCATTGTCCCCCACGATGAAATTGGGGAAGGGACTGTGGCTCTCCATCCAGTCGTCCATCTGTCTCCGATATCTCAGAAGCACTGGCCTAATTTTGACGTAACTCGGGTGAATGATGAGTCTTGCCATAGCGATCCGGCATTTACAAAATGACACTGATTCTCCCAAGGCGGGAGCTATAGTAATTAACTGAAATGTGTTAGTCACACACAATATCTCAATTGGCCCAAGGGGGGGATGTTGCATCATTTGCGAGGGACGACATGTTTATTGTTGCCTTGTTTAATATTGTGACATTGGAACAGTCACTGTACCTTTCCTGGCAGGTACGGATGGTGACTTGCGTTTATCTATAGTTGTGATCAGAGTCTCTCCTCTTCCAGGATTCTGTCTGCAACAGATTCACACAGTAACCACTGGCAACCGATATTAGCATCTTCAGCTGTGTGAGGTAGGCCGTCGCGCTGGAGTGAGGAGGCAGACAATGATGGTAGCCTACGGTTTGATTGCCCAGGATGTTGCTTTCATTAACAGTGAATTTGAAGATGTAAAGCCAGGCAAAACTGTATTCAGTATAGGCCTGTTCGACAAAAATAACAAGCAGGATGATGAAAGGGACATAAACTGAACCGATTCAAAATATAAGTAGGCTAGCGCTCTTTCAAAAGATGACACAAGCATCAAATATGCACCGGTATGCTGACAGTCTGGCCAAGACAGTAATGACCAGGTTTAAGTAGGACACACCTTACCCAGAATGCAACCAGAGCATACCAATTTCCTAATTAACCATAAGCAACACTAGAGCATAGGGATACAGACATGCTCTCCCTGGGAATTAGAAACATTAGCCTGACCAGCAACACTGGATAAACCTTGCACGCTCAAATGCACTTCTGTTTGCCTGTCGAACTGCAACCTGGAAACCTGACGAACCCAATTTTCGAGGGAAATATTGCTTTTTTTTCTCTTTTTTTTAACATAACCACATCGTAGCTTAGTTGTAAGCTTTAATTATCAAATTCAAGAATAGAAACCGAGTAGGAATATCTAATGGAGCCCGAACACCAAAACCAATCCGGTTAGTGAGACAATTTTATTTTCAGATGATCAATATATCAAAATAACAAAGACCCATTGCTGCAATATAATAATAATATAATAATAATATAATATATGCCATTTAGCTGACGCTTTTATCCAAAGCGACGTACAGTCATGTGTGCATACATTCTACGTATGGGTGGTCCCGGGAATTGAACCCACTACCCTGGCGTTACAAGCGCCATGCTCTACCAACTGAGCCACAGAAGGACCACTATATAACATGTATTTTCAGTAAACAGTTTTGCTTGTTTAAATTGATCAGTCACTGAAATCATAACCGTGACCAACTGTGGGCCTAGCTGTATGCACTATAAGCCCTATTCTATTTTGGGACTGGAACGTGATGTGGCATATGCATTAGAGAACAACAATAATCGGCCAAGCCGATATATCGGGGTGATATGGCCTTTCTCTATCGGCTTTTGCTGAAATTCCATCTACATAGCAAAACTACTGCTATGCCTCAAGCTCTGCACAATGCCGAGAGATGTCTAGCTGGGAAAATCAGCAGCAGCAGCAAGCTAGATCATTCTCCAACAGAAAAGTGCATTATTGAGAAATGGATGAATTGACACAGTGACTAAGGTCAGTTACAAATATTAGTTTAGTTAATTCACTAATAATAAGGCTTGTGTTGACGCGCCATGACATCCATGCAATAAGCAAGTTAGTTAGCTAGCTAAGCAGATAGCTATGTGACCTGTTAGCAATATTACAATGCCTAACCCTTTCATCTGTGGCGTTAGCTTGCTGGCTAGATAAACATAGTGCTAAGATATCAGATAGGAGCTAATAGCCAACGTAGATAGCTAACGTTAACTGCTTATCATTTTGAACGTGCACAATTTTTGGCAAAGAGCTATCTGACTTGCAGTGTAACTTTAGCTATTTACTGATGTGCTGATATGACCCCCTCCCCAATCGTATCCGTAAATTGACAGCTGATAGTTGAATTAGATGATTGTGGTAATAGGAAAAAAGGAAGTGTTTTAAAATGCCTAAATAAAGGTTGGCAATCGGTTTAGCTACCTGCGAATCTTCCTGCATGTTTATGGGCCAAGAAAGGTGTAGAGATCAGCGCTCGTGTGTGAGTTCTCACTTTCTCAAACTATGGGCAGATTTGAGTCATTCAGACAGAACGTGTAGCGTTGTTTCAACTTTTTTTTTACTGCCCTCGCTCTCCTATTTAGACATTATGCACATTAATGTCATCGCCATGAAACTGGTTCTCATAGTAGCAGTAAACAGCAGTAAGTGATACGAGCGATGGAGAGAGATGTGAGGAGATTTGAAAGGGAGAAGATGTAAAGCCTCTATCCAATTGTAGCAGTAGGATCAAATTCCGACCCGCCCATTTCTTGACAGATAGATGAAATTGCCAATTGAGTTGTTTCAAATTTCGTTCTGGCAGCCGAAATGTTTAGAGATGTGTCCTGACAGCTGGAGAAAAAAAAAACTTTATCCCGATCACAGACAATGACTAAAAACACTTGTTTCATAAGTAGCCGTGATCACAAATCAGGATGTTTACGGTGGTCCCATTTGCATTGAATGGATGCTCTTTCATATTCTCAAACTAACAGCAGTGCCTATATGATGTCTTTCCATACAGGCGTGACATACTGGGTGATGCCTCAATGCAAAATGTTGCTGATCAGTAGGCTAATATAAGTCCCCAAATGGAAGACCAACAGATTGTTTGTCATCTGTAGCACCATAGACTCCACTGATCAGCCGAAACAAGCTCAATAACTCAATGCATGCACACGCTCAATGCATGCACACGCTCAATGCATGCACACATATTGAATATGCATATCTGTATTGTGAGTAGGCCTATGCCATATGCATTGACCATTTATTCATTTATCAAGAGATTTACCATTCAAATACAATTACTACCGTTATGTTATGTAGTTAGATTGGTAAAAACAAAGTCAAATGTATTGTTTGATTTGAAAATTGCTGCGCTAATGCATACATACATGGCTGTCTCTGGGAAATGTTGTCAAAAACACAATTTCCCCAATAGTTTTCTAAGAATTGGCAGCAAGCTGATAGGTCTGCTTAGAACCAGTAAAGGCCGCTTTACCACTCTTAGGTAGCGGAATTACTTTGGCTTCCCTCCAGGCCTGAAGACAAACACCTCCCTTCTCTAGACTCAGATTAAAGATATGACAGATAGGAGTGGCCATAGAGTCAGCTACCATCCTCAGTAGCCTTCCATCTAAGCTGACAATGCCAGGAGGTTTGTTATTAATGATCGATAACAATAATTGTCCCACCTGTCCCAAACTAACTTTCAATGTTTTTCTTTCATTATAATATTTTTTTTTATGCATGAATACGATGGCTCACTGTTAGTTGTTTGTATTTCTTGTTTAATTTTGCCCACTTTGCCAATGAAGCAATCATGAAAATAATTGGCAACATCTAGTGGTTTTGTGTTGAATAAGCCATCTGATTCGATACATGATGGAGTTGAATTTTGTCTTTCTGGAAGTATGCAAACGTTTTTTTTCTCTCCCATTGATCATTGATCTTGACTTCATAATACAGTTTCTTCTTCTTTTTGTTGAGTTTAGTCTCATCATTTCTCAATTTGCAGTATGTCAGCCAGTCAGATGTGCAGCCAGACTTATTAGCCACTCCTTTTGCCCCCATCTCTTTCAACCATACAATTTTTTAAATTCCTCATCAATCCATGGAGCCTTAACAGTTCTAACAGTCAGTTTCTTTACAGGTGCACGTTTATCAATAATTGGAAGAAGCAATTTCATATATCCATCAAGTGCAGCATCTGGATGCTCCTTATTAATCACAACAGACCAACAAATATATTTTTGATCATTTACATAAGAGTCACAGTCGAGTGTTGGGCCAGTAACCGAAAGGTTGTGAGATCGAAACCCCGGGGTGACAATGTAAAAATCTGTTGTTCTGCACCGGAACAAGGCAGTTAATCCACTGTTCCTAGGCTGTCATTGTAAATAATAATTTGTCCTTAAAACTGACTTGCCTCGTTAAATAAAGGTTAAATAAAAATATACAGTATTTTAGGCCCAGCTTTTGAAACCTTGGTTCTCCAAGATATAGCCACTATATTGTGTGTGATCACTGCATCCAGGGGGTACAGATACAGTTTTAGATTAAAGTTCTACAGTATTAGTGAAAATGGGATTAATACATGTGGATGATCTTGTGCCTGTAGTGTTTGTAAACACCCTGGTAGGTTGATTAATAACCTAATCCAGATTACAGGCACTGGTTACAGTGAAAAGCTTCCTCTTGAGCGGACAGCTTGATGAAAACCAGTCAATATTCAGGTCCCCAAGAATGTAGACCTCTCTGTTTACATTGCATACCCTGTCAAGCATTTCACACACATTATTTAGATAGTGACTGTTAGCACTTGGTGGCCTATAGCAACACTCCAATAATTGGCTTTAGATGAGGCAGGTGAACCTGCAGCCACAGTACTTGAATAACACTTGACATGAGATTTTGTCTAAGAATTACAGGGATATGGCTCTGAATATATACAGTTCCAGTCAAAAGTTTGGATATACCTACTCATTCAAGGGGTTTTCTTTATTTGTACTATTTTCTACATTGTGGAATAGTAGTGAATAAATCTAACCTATGAAATAACACGTATGGAATCATGAAGTAACCAAAAAATGTTGAGATTCTTCAAAGTAGCCACCCCTTTGCCTTGATGACAGCTTTGCACACTCTTGGCATTCTCTCAACCAGATTCACCTGGAATGATTTTCCAACAGTCTTGAAGGATTTCCCACATATGCTGAGCATTTGTTGTCTGCTTTTCCTTCACTCTGCGGTCCAACTCATCCCATATCATCTCAATTGGATTGAGGTCGGGTGATTGTGGAGGCCAGGTCATCTGATGCAGCACTCCATCACTCTCCTTCTTAGTTAAATAGCCCTTACACAGCCTGGAGGTGTGTTGGGTCATTGTCCTGTTGAAAAATGATAGTACCACTATGCGCATACCATGTGGGATGGCTTATCGCTGCAGAATGCTGTGGTAGCCACGTTGGTTAAGTATGCCTTGAATACTAAATAAATCACAGACAGTGTCACCAGCAAAGCACCATCACACCTCCTCCATGCTTCACGGTGGGCTCAACACATGCAGAGATCATCCGTTCACCTATCAATCAAATTCAATCAACTGTATTTATAAAACCCTTCTTACATCAGCTGATGTCACAAAGTGTTGTACAGAAACCCAGCCTAAAACCCCAAACAGCAAGCAATGCACGTGTAGAAGCACCTAGTCTGCGTCTCACAAAGACATGGTTGGAACCAAAAATATCTCACATTTAGACTCATCAGACCAATGGATAGATGTCCACCGGTCTATTGTCCGTTGCTCATGTTTCTTGGCCCAAGCAAGTCTCTTCTTATTATTGGTGTCCTTTGATAGTAGTTTCTTTGCAGCAATTCGACCATGAAGGCCTGATTCACGAAGTCTCCTCTGAACAGTTGATGTTGAGATGTGTCTGTTACTTGAACTCTGTGAAGCATTTATAACTCTAATGAACTCATCCTCTACAGCAATGGTCACTCTGGGTCTTCCTTGCCTGTGGCGGTCCTCATGAGAGCCAGTTTCATCATAGCGCTTGGTGGTTTTTGCGACTGCACTTGAAGAAACTTTCAAAGTTCTTGAAATGTTACGTATTGACTGACTTTCATGTCTTAATGTAATGATGGCCAGTAGTTTCTCTTTGCTTATTTGAGCTGTTGTTGCCATAATATGGACTTGGTGTTTTACAAAATAGGGCTATCTTCTGTATACCACCCTTACCTTGTCACAACACAACTGATTGTCTCAAACGCATAAGAAGTTAAATTAATTTTTAACAAGGCACACCTGTTCATTTAAATGCATTCCATGCGACTACCTCATGAAGCTGGTTGAGAGAATGCCAGCAGTGTGAACATCTGTCATCAAGGCAAAAGGTGGCTACTTTGAAGAATCTCAAATCTCATATATGTTTTGATTGTTTAACACTTTTTTGGTTACTACATGATTCCATATGTATTATTTAATAGTTTTGATATCTTCACTATTATTCTACAATGTATAACATTGTAAAAATAAAGAAAAACCCTTGAATGAGTAGGTGTGTCCAAACGTTTGACTGGTAATGTATATAGCAACACCTCCCCCATAAGCGGTCCTGTCTCTTCTATAGATGTTATATCCTTGTATTTCTACTGCTCTATTATCAAGGTAATTATCTAAGTGAGTCTCATAAATGGCTAATATATTAACGTTATCTTATGTTAGCAAGTTATAGACATAATATGGAAAATAACAAGCAAAGTAATAGAAAAAAAACACACATCAGTTGGTGTGTGTGAGCGTGTGTGTGGTGCTGCTGTGTTAAAGCTACGAACCCAGAGCCTCGGCTGTGTTCAATCCCTCAAGGAAACCCTGCTAGCTTGATAGGCAGCTAACAGTAGAGCTAGGCTAGTTGCTATGCCAAACAGTTCAATCATCAGCCCCTCGGTCGTTAGGATCCCTGGACAGATAGCAGTAACGGTCCCAGATAATGGTCCCAGCAACTGATACCAACCGCGTTGCGGGATCCAAAATCAAAAGGTTGCTAGCTAGTAACAAAACTTTTCCAATAGAACACCCTTTCAGACACTTTAAAAACTTTCCTAACCAGCAAACTGAGCGCTGCCTCATTCCGGGTTCAACAGGAAGTGACGCTGTGTGGGAAATCTCATCTATGACACCCAAATGATTGGCATCTGCTCTAAAAAAAGTCTGTATCAGTCATCTCTAATATGTGTAGGACTTTTATCCTGATATCTGTCCATAGGCTACCTGTATTCTAATTGGCTCCCATATTAGAGCAAGGACTTCTGGGTAGAAGATAAGTCAGAGCTGCATGTAGGCAAAGAGGAAGAGGCGAATCGAGAGGTTTTACTCAGCCCACAATCTGTCCACGAAAATAAGCCCACAACATGAGGAATTTTTGTATGGCGGTCAATGAGAGTGTCAAATTTGGTCAACCAAAAAATGAATTGCTCATTTTCTGCGTGAGGCTTATTTGATCAAATAGAAGTTTCATAATAGTCATAATAGTTGTTACGAATGCACTGATATAAGTGGACGCATGTGGCATTTTGGCAACTTTGAAAGTTGTGCCTGTTGTCATAGAGAGAGGATTTATCATGTATATGACCCATTTTAGCATGGACTTTGAGGGCTTCCACCAGTTTTATTTTATTTTTAATTTTACCCCCTTTTTCTCCCCAATTTCGTGGTATCCAATTGTTAGTAATTACTATCTTGTCTCACCGCTATAACTCCTGTACGGGCTCGGGAGAGACGAAGGTAGAAAGCCATGCGTCCTCCGAAACACAACCCAACCAAGCCACACTGCGCGCATCCAACCCGGAAGCCAGCCACACCAATGTGTCGGAGGAAACACCATGCACCTGGCGACCTTGGTTAGCGCGCACTGTGCCCGGCCCACCACAGGAGTCACTGGTGCGCGATGAGACAAGGATATTCCTACCAGCCAAACCCGGATGACGCTAGGCCAATTGTGCATTTCCCACGGACCTCCCGGTCATGGCCGGCTGCGACAGAGCCTGGGCGCGAACCCAGAGTCTCTGCTGTAATGCAGTGCCCTGGACCACTGCGCCACACGGGAGGCCATGCTTCCAACATTTTAATGTAGTCAACTGGGTGGGGATTCCTTGGATTTAGGAGGAATCAAACAATAGAGAAGAAGATAATTGACTACTTTGAAATGGAGGCCTCAATGATGCGGCCAATCAATGCTGGCACAGATTCTTTAAAATTGTATTTATGTATTTATTTTATTTTCACATGGTTAGCAGATGTTAATGCGAGTGTAGCGAAATGCTTGTGCTTCTAGTTCCGACAATGCAGTAATAACCAACAAGTAATCTAACTAACAATTCCAAAACTACTGTCTTATACACACAAGTGTAAGGGGATAAAGAATATGTACATAAAGATATATGAATAAGTGATGGTACAGAGCGGCATAGGCAAGATGCAGTAGATGGTATCGAGTACAGTATATACATATGAGATGAGTGTCAGGGTTTTCCTGTGGTGAAGTAGAGGAGGACCAAAACGCAGCGTGGTTATATTGACTCATGTTTAATAAAAACGGATAAACATGAACACTACAAAACAACTGATCCTGGCCGACTGGCAGATCCTGGCCGACTGGCAGATCCTGGCGGATCCTGGCGGATCCTGGCAGACTGGTGGATCCTGGTAGACTGGCAGATCCTGGCCGACCGGGCAGATCCTGGCTGACTGGCACTTCTGGCGGATCCTGGCTGACTGGCGGATCCTGGCAGACTGGTGGATCCTGGCAGACTGGCGGATCCTGGCAGACTGGCGGCGCTGGGCAGACTGGCGGCACTTGCGGCGCTGGGCAGACTGGCGGCGCTGGGCAGACTGGTAGCTCAGACGGCGCTGGGCAGACGGGTAGCTCAGACGGCGCTGGGCAGACGGGTAGCTCAGACGGCGCTGGGCAGACTGGCGGTACTGGCGGCGCTGGGCAGACTGGTGGCGCTGGGCAGACTGGTAGCTCAGACGGCGCTGGGCAGACGGGTAGCTCAGACGGCGCTGGGCAGACTGGCGTCACTGGCGGCGCTGGGCAGACGGGTAGCTCAGACAGCGCAGGGCAGACGGGCGGCACTGGCGGCGCTGGGCAGACTGGCGGCACTGGCGGCGCTTGGCAGACTGGAGAAAAAGGCGCTGGACTGAGGAGCACTGGTGCCTCTGGAATGAGGGGCTCAGGCGCCTCTGGCATGAGGTGCGGTAGCTCTGACAGCGCCGGACAGGCGGGAGACTCTGGCTGCGCTGAAGAGGAAGGCTCCGGCAGCGCTGGACAGGCGGGACGCACTGTAGGCCTGATGCGTGGTGCTGGCACTGGTATGCCGTGCATACTATGCCAAACCAACAGCTTTCTTTCTACTCTGTCCAATACATCCTCCACACTCTCAGACTCAGCACTCTGCTTCGCCGACAGCTCCAATTCCATCCATGGCTCTGCCCAGGGTCCTTTTCCGTCAAGGATCTCCTCCCAAGTCCATTTATCCAAATAGTACAGCATCTCCCACTGCTGCTGCTGCTGCTCCTGTTGCTGCTGCCTCTGTTCCTTCTCCTGCTGCTGCTTTTGCCGTTGCCCGTTACCACGCCGCTTGGTCCTTGGTTGGTGGGTGATTCTGTCAGGGTTTTCCTGTGGTGAAGTAGAGGAGGACCAAAACGCAGCGTGGTTATATTGACTCATGTTTAATAAAAACGGATAAACATGAACACTACAAAACAATAAACGTGGAAAACCAAAAACAGCCCTATCTGGTGCAAAACACAGAGACAGGAACAATCACCCACAAAACCCAACACAAAACAGGCTACCTAAATATGGTTCCCAATCAGAGACAATGACTAACACCTGCCTCTGATTGAGAACCATAATAGAAATAGACAAACCAGACACACAACATAGAATGCCCACCCAGCTCACGTCCTGACCAACACTAAAAACAAGGAAAACACATACGAACGATGGACAGAACGTGACAATGAGTTTGTAAACAAAGTGGCATAGTTAAAGTGGCTAGTGATACATGTATTACATAAAGATGCAGTAGATGATATAGAGTACAGTATATACGTATACATATGAGATGAATAATGTAGGGTATGTAAACATTATATTAGGTAGCATTGTTTAAAGTGGCTAGTGATATATTTTACATCATTTCCCATCAATTCCCATTATTAAAGTGGCTGGAGTTGAGTCAGTGTGTTGTCAGCAGCCACTCAATGTTAGTGGTGGCTGTTTAACAGTCTGATGGCCTTGAGATAGAAGCTGTTTTTCAGTCTCTCGGTCCCAGCTTTGATACACCTGTACTGACCTCGCCTTCTGGATGATAGCGGGGTGAACAGGCAGTGGCTCGGGTGGTTGTTGTCCTTGATGATCTTTATGGCCTTCCTGTAACATCGGGTGGTGTAGGTGTCCTGGAGGGCAAGTAGTTTGCCCCCGGTGATGCGTTGTGCAGACCTCACTACCCTCTGGAGAGCCTTACGGTTGTGGGCGGAGCAGTTGCCATACCAGGTGGTGATACAGCCCGCCAGGATGCTCTCGATTGTGCATCTGTAGAAGTTTGTGAGTGCTTTTGGTGACAAGCCAAATTTCTTCAGCCTCCTGAGGTTGAAGAGGCGCTGCTGCGCCTTCTTCACGATGCTGTCTGTGTGGATGGACCAATTCAGTTTGTCTGTGATGTGTATGCCAAGGAACTTAAAACTTGCTACCCTCTCCACTACTGTTCCATTGATGTGGATAGGGGGGTGTTCCCTCTGCTGTTTCCTGAAGTCAACAATCATCTCCTTAGTTTTGTTGACGTTGAGTGTGAGGTTATTTTCCTGACACCACACTCCGAGTGCCCTCACCTCCTCCCTGTAGGCCGTCTCGTCGTTGTTGGTAATCAAGCCTACCACTGTTGTGTCGTCCGCAAACTTGATGATTGAGTTGGAGGCGTGCGTGGCCACGCAGTCGTGGGTGAACAGGGAGTACAGGAGAGGGCTCAGAACGCACCCTTGTGGGGCCCCAGTGTTGAGGATGAGCAGGGTGGAGATGTTGTTGCCTACCCTCACCACCTGGGGGCGGCCCGTCAGGAAGTCCAGTACCCAGTTGCACAGGGCGGGGTCGAGACCCAGTGTCTCGAGCTTGATGACGAGCTTGGAGGGTACTATGGTGTTAAATACCGAGCTGTAGTCGATGAACAGCATTCTCACATAGGTATTCCTCTTGTCCAGATGGGTTAGGGCAGTGTGCAGTGTGGTTGAGATTGCATCGTCTGTGGACCTATTTGGGCGGTAAGCAAATTGGAGTTGGTCTAGGGTGTCAGGTAGGGTGGAGGTGATATGGTCCTTGACTAGTCTCTCAAAGCACTTCATGATGACGGAAGTGTGTGCTACGGGGCGGTAGTCGTTTAGCTCAGTTACCTTAGCTTTCTTGGGAACAGGAACAATGGTGGCCCTCTTGAAGCATGTGGGAACAGCAGACTGGGATAGAGATTGATTGAATATGTCCGTAAACACACCAGCCAGCTGGTCTGCGCATGCTCTGAGGGCGCGGCTGGGGATGCCGTCTGGGCCTGCAGCCTTGCGAGGGAGCTATGGGGGCGCTATTTCATTATTGGATAAAAAAAACGTGCCCTTTTTAAGCGCAATATTTTGTCACAAAAAGATGCTCGACTATGTATTTAATTGACAGCTTTGGAAAGAAAACACTCTGACGTTTCCAAAACTGCAAAGATATTATCTGTGAGTGCCACAGAACTGATGCTACAGGCGAAACCAAACAGGAAATGAGCAGAATTTTTGAGGCTCTGTTTTCCATTGTCTCCTTATATGGCTGTGAATGCGCCCTGAACGAGCCTACACGTTCTGCCGTTTGCCCAAGGTGTCTGCAGCATTGTGACGTATTTGTAGGCATATCATTGGAAGATTGGCCATAAGAGACTAAATTTACCAGGTGTCCGCCCGGTGTCCTTTGTCGAAATTGCTGCGTAATCTCCAAGCTGCACGCATTCATCCATGTGATTCAGGGGAGAGAGGAGACTTCCACGAACGACATATCATCGAAGAGATATGTGAAAAACACCTTGAGGATTGATTCTAAACAACGTTTACCATGTTTCAGTCGATATTATGGAGTTAATTTGGAAAAAAGTTTGGCGTTTTGATGACTGAATTTTCGTTTTTTTTGGTAGCCAAACGTGACGCAGAAAACGGAGCGATTTCTCCTAAACAAATAATCTTTCAGGAAAAACTGAACATTTGCTATCTAACTGAGAGTCTCCTCATTGAAAACATCTGAAGTTCTTCAAAGGTAAATGATTTTATTTGAATGCTTTTCTGTTTTTTGTGAAAATGTTGCCTGCTGAATGCTAACGCTAAATGCTACGCTAGCTATCAATACTGTTACACAAATGCTTGTTTTGCTATGGTTGAGAAGCATATTTTGAAAATCTGAGATGACAGTGTTGTTAACAAAAGGCTAAGCTTGAGAGCTAGCATATTGATTTAATTTGCGATTTTCATGAATAGTTAACGTTGCGTTATGGTAATGGGCTTGAGGCTGTAGTCACAATCCTAGATCCGGGATGGCTCGACACAAGAAGTTAACACGTTTAAATGTAATCTGTTAGCTGCTCTGACAGCTGGTACTTAAAGCTAGTGAGGGAGATAAGTGTTTCCAGTTTCAGAGATTTTTGTAGTTTGTTCCAGTCATTAGCAGCAGAGAACTGAAAGGAGAGGAGGCCTAAGGAAGAATTGGTTTTGGGAGTGACCAGAGAGATATACCTGCTGGAGCACGTGCGACAGGTGGGTGTTGCTATGGTGACCAGCGAGCTGAGATAAGGGGGGACTTTACCTAGCAGGGTCTTGTAGATGACCTGGAGCCAGTGGGCTTGGCGACGAGTATGAAACGAGGGTCAGCCAACGAGAGCGTACAGGTCGCAGTGGTGGGTAGTATATGGGGCTTTGGTGACAAAATGGATGGCACTGTGATAGACTGCATCCAATTTATTGAGTAGGGTAGGCCTCCAAGGCTATTTTGTAAATGACATCGCTGAAGTCGAGGATTGGTAGGATGGTCAGTTTTACAAGGGTATGTTTGGCAGCATGAGTAAAGGATGCTTTGTTTTGTGAAATAGGAAGCCAATTCTAGATTTAACTTTGGTTTGGAGATGTTTGATGTGAGTCTGGAAGGAGAGTTTACAGTCTAACCAGACACCTAGGTATTTGTAGTTGTCCACATATTCTAAGTCAGAACCGTCCAGAGTAGTGATGTTGGACGGGCGGGCAGGTGCAGGCAACGATCGGTTGAAGAGCATGCATTTAGTTTTACTTGTATTTAAGAGCAATTAGAAGCCACGGAAGGAGAGTTTTATGGCATTGAAGCTCGTCTGGAGGGTTGTTAGCACAGTGTCCAAAGAAGGGCCAGAAGTATACAGAATGGTGTCGTCTGCGTAGAGGTGGATCAGAGACTCACCAGCAACAAGAGGGACATCATTGATATATACAGAGAAGAGAGTCGGTCAAAGAAATAAACCCTGTGGCACACTCATAGAGACTGTCAGAGGCCCGGACAACAATGATCAATTATAGTGGATTTATCGGTGGTGACAGTGTTTCCTATATTCAGTGCAGTGCGCAGCTGAGAGGAGGTGTTCTTATTCTCCATGGACTTTACAGTGTCCCAGAACTTTTTTGAGTTTGTGTTGCAGGAAGCAAATTTCTGTTTGAAAAAGCTAGCCTTGGCTTTTCTAACTGCATGTGTATATTGGTTTCTAGCTTCCCTGAAAAGCTGCATATCACGGGGGCTGTTCCATGCTAATGCAGAATGCCATAGGATGTTTTTGTGTTGGTTAAGGGCAGTCAGGTCTGGAGAGAACCAAGGGCTATATCTGTTCCTGGTTCTAAATTTCTTGAATGGGGCAGGCTTATTTAAGATGGTGAGGAAGGCATTTAAAAAAAAAAACAGGCATCCTCTACTGAGGGGATGAGATCAATATCCTTCCAGGATACCCCGGCCAGGTCGATTAGAAAGGCCTGCTCGCTGAAGTGTTTCAGGGAGTGTTTGACGGTGAGGAGTGGAGGTCGTTTGACCGCTGACCCATTACTGATGCAGGCAATGAGGCAGTGATTGCTGAGATCTTGTTTGAAAACAGCAGAGGTGTATTTACAGGGCAAGTTGGTCAGGATGATATCTATGAGGGTGCCCGTGTTTACGGCTTTGGGGTGGTACCTGGTAGGTTCATTGATCATTTGTGTGAGATTGAGGGCATCAAGCTTAGATTGTAGGATGGCTGGGGTGTTAAGCATGTCAGTTTAGGTCGCCTAGCAGCACAAGCTCTGAAGATAGATGGGGGGCAATCAGTTCACATATGGTGTCCAGAGCACAGCTGGGGGCAGGCCACAACGGTGAGAGACTTGTTTTTAGAGAGGTGGATTTTTAAAACTAGAATTTCAAATTGTTTGGGTACAGACCTGGATAGTAGGACAGATCTCTGCAGGCTATTTTTGCAGTAGATTGCAACACCGCCCCCTTTGGCCGTTCTATCATGTCTTGAAAATGTTGTCGTTAGGGATGAAGATTTCCAAATTTTTGGTGGTCTTCCAAAGCCAGGATTCAGACATGGCTAGAACATCCAGGTTGGCAGAGTGTGCTAAAGCAGTGAATATAACAAACTTAGGGAGGGGACTTATGTTAACATGCATGAAACCAAGGCTATTACGGTTACAGAAGTCATCAAAAGAGAGCACCTGGGGAATAGGAGTGGAGCTAGGCACTGCAGGGCCTGGATTCACCTCTACATCACCAGAGGAACAGAGGAACAGAACATAACAGAGGATACAAAGATGAGTCGTCTATTATCTATGGCCTGTTGTTCACAGGTGTATTTGCCCTCTCATTGGCTACAATGGTCCCAGCTGATCTAGCCTCCTTCCTCCTGCTTTCCGTATTTGAAGACATGTATTTTCTTTGCTAGATTGGTCACATGTCTATCTTGTCAATGTAATAGACCATCTTTGATGTATTGCAAGGTTATTAAAGTATTACCCTACAAGGTCTGGACTACTGCTGGTTTTCTGTTCTACTTGATAATTAATTAATTGCACCCAGCTGGTGTCCAAGGTCTAAATCCTTCCCCGATTCAAAAAGAAGCGGAACTGCCTTTGATGTCAAAATGAAATTTGAGGGATGTAATATGTGGAGGTGACATGAATTACCGCTCCTCTTTTTTGTCTCAGCATTAATGTACTGTTGATGCATTATGTAAGCTTCTTCAACTACAACACCTACAACCCACGGCCTTATACTTACAAAAGTACAAAAATGCAAAATGCACTACTGTAAGTTGCGCTGGATAAGAGTGTCTGCTTAAATGACAAAAAATTTAAATGTATACTATCATCTGTAATACCAACATGTTTCAAGCAGACCACCATAGTCCCTGTGCACAAGAACACTAAGGTAACCTGCCTAAATGACTACTAACCCGTAGCACTCACGTCTGGTGCCATGAAGTCAATTGAAAGGCTGGTCATGGCTCACATCAACACCATTATCCCAGAAACCCTAAACCCACTCCAATTTGCATACCGCCCCAACAGATCTACAGATGGTGCAATCTCTATTGCACTCCACACTGCCCTTTCCTACCTGAACAAAAGGAACACTATGTGAGAATGCTAATCATTGACTACAGCTCAGTGTTCAACACCATAGTGCCCTCAAAGCTCATCACTAAGCTAAGGACCCTGGGACTAAACACCTCCCTCTGCAACTGGTCCCTGGACTTCCTGATGACCCCCCCAGGTGGTAAGGGAAAGTAACAACACATCCGCCACACTGATCCTCGACACGGGGACCCCTCAAGGGTGCATGCCCAGTCCCGTCCTGTACTCCCTGTTCACTCATGACTGCATGGCCAGGCACGACTCCAACACCATCATCAAGTTTGCTGATGACACAACAGTGGTAGGCCTGATCACCAACAACGATGAGACAGCCTATAGGGACCTGGTCAGAGACCTGGCTGTGTGGTGCCAGGACAACCTCTCCCTCAACGTGATCAAGACAAAGGAGATGATTGTGGACTACAGAAAAAGGAGGACTGAGCACGCCCCCATTCTTATCGACGGGGCTGCAGTGGAGCGGGTTGAGAGCTTCAAGTTCCTTGGGGTTCACATCACCAACAAACTATCATGGTCCAAAAACACTAAGACAGTCGTGAAGAGGGCCTATTCCCCCTCAGGAGACTGAAAAGATTTGGCATGGGTCCTCAGATCCTTAAAAGGTTCTACAGCTGCACCATCGTGAACATCCTGACTGGTCCCATCACTGCCTTGTATGGCAACTGCTCGGCCTCCGACTGCAAGGCACTACCGAGGATAGTGCGTACTCCCCAGTACATCACTGGGGCCAAGCTTCCTGCCATCCAGGACCTCTATGCCAGGCGGTGTCAGAGGAAGGCCCTAAGAATTGTCAAAGACTCCAGCCACCCTAGTCCTGGACTGTACTCTATGCCACTGCACGGTAAGTGGTACCGGAGCGCCAAGTCTAGCTCCAAAAGGCTCCTTAACAGATTCTACCCCAAGCCATAAGACTCCTGAACATCTAATCAAAGGGCTAGCCAGACTCCTCTTTTACGCTGCTGCTACTCTCTGTTTACAGTGGCTTGCAAAAGTATTCAACCCCCTTGGCATTTTTCCTATTTTGCCTTACAACCTGGAATTAAAATGTATTTTGGGGGGGGGGGGTTTGTATCATTTGATGTACATAACATGCCTACCACTTTGAAGATACAGAATTTGTTTAATTGTGAAACAAATAAGAAATAAGACAAAAGAACAGAACACTTGAGCGTGCATAACTATTCACCCCCTAAAGTCAATACTTTGTAGAGCCACCTTTTGCAGCAATTAAAGCTGCAAGTCTCTTGGGGTATGTCTCCATAAGCTTGGTACATCTAGCCACTGGGATTTTTGCCCATTCTTCAAGGCAAAACTGCTCCAGCTCCTTCAAGTTTGATGGGTTCTGTGGTATACAGCAATCAATTGGATTGAGGTCTGGGCCTTGACTAGGTCATTCCAAGACATTTAAATGTTTCCTCTTAAACCACTCGAGTGTTGCTTTACCAGTGTGCTTGGGGTCATTGTCCTGCTGGAAGATGAACCTCTGTTCCAGTCTCAAATCACTTGAAGACTGAAACAGGTTTCCCTCAAGAATGTCCCTGTATTTAGCTCCATCCGTAATTCCTTCAATTCTGACCAGTTTATCAGTCCCTACCAATGAAAAACATAACCCCACAGCATGCATGATGATGAGAGGTGTTGGCTTGGCTCTTTCACCCAAATCCAGACAGCAGATGTTCTGAAAGAGCTGCAAAACCTGGACTCGTACAAATCAGCTGGGATAGACAATCTGGACCCTCTCTTTCTGAAACTATCTGCCGCCATTGTTGCAACCCCTATTGCCAGCCTGTTCAACCTCTCTTTCGTATCGTCCGAGACCCCTAAAGATTGGAAAGCTGCCGCGGTCATCCCCCTCTTCAAAGGGGGTGACACCCTAGACCCAAACTGTTACAGACCTATATCCATCCTGCCCTGCCTATCTAAAGTCTTCGAAAGCCAAGTTAATAAACATATCACTGACCATTTCGAATCCCACCGTACCTTCTCCGCTGTGCAATCTGGCTTCCGAGCCGGTCACAGGTGCACCTCAGCCACGCTCCAGGTACTAAACAATATCATATCGATTAAATACAGTACTGTGCAGCCGTCTTCATCGACCTGACAAGGCTTTCGACTCTGTCAATCAATGTATTCTTATCGGCAGACTCAATAGCCTGGGTTTTTCTAATGACTGCCTCGCCTGGTCCACTAACTACTTTGCAGACAGAGTTCAGTGTGTCAAATCGGAGGGCATGTTCTCCGGACCTCTGGCAGTCTATGGGGATACCACAGGGTTCAATTCTCGGGCTGACTCTTTTCTCTGTATATATCAATGATGTCGCTCTCGATTCCCTGATCCACCTCTACGCAGACGACACCATTCTGTATACTTCTGGCCCTTCCTTGGACACTGTGCTAACTAACCTCCAAACGAGCTTCAATGCCATACAACACTCCTTCCGTGGCCTCCAACTGCTCTTAAACGCTAGTAAAACCAAATGCATGCTTTTCAACCGTTCGCTGCCCGCACCTGCCTGCCAGACTAGCATCACCACCCTGGACGGTTCCGACCTAGAATATGTGGACAACTATAAATACCTAGGTGTCTGGCTAGACTGTAAACTCTCCTTCCAGACTCATATTAAACATCTCCAATCCCAAATCAAATCTAGAATCGGCTTCCTATTTCGCAACAAAGCATCCTTCACTCATGCTGCCAAACATATCCTTGTAAAACTGACAATCCTACCGATCCTCGACTTTGGCGATGTCATTTACAAAATAGCCTCCAATACCCTACTCAATACATTGGATGCAGTCTATCACAGTGCCATCCGTTTTGTCACCAAAGCCCCATATACTACCCACCACTGCGACCTGTACGCTCTCATTGGCTGGCCCTTGCTTCATACTCATCGCCAAACCCACTGGCTCCAGGTCATCTACAAGACCCTGCTCGGTAAAGTACCCACCTTATCTCAGCTCGCTGGTCACCATAGCTGCACCCACCTGTAGCACGCGCTCCATCAGGTATATCTCTCTGGTCACCCCCAAAACCAATTCTTCCTTTGGCCTCCTCTCCTTTCAGTTCTCTGCTGCTAATGACTGGAACAAACTACAAAATATATCTGAAACTGGAAACACATCTCTCACTAGCTTTAAGTACCAGCTGTCAGAGCAGCTCACAGATTACTGCACCTGTACATAGCCCATCTATAATTTAGCCCAAACAATACCTCTCCCCCTACTGTATTTATTTATTTATTTAGCTCCTTTGCACCCCATTATTTGTATTTCTACTTTGCACATTCTTCCACTGCAAATCTACCATTCCAGTGTTTTACTTGCTATATTGTATTTTCTTCACCCCCATGGCCTTTTTTTGCCGTTACCTCCCTAATCTCACCTCATTTGCTCACATTGTATATAGACTTATTTTTCTACTGTATTATTGACTGTATGTTTGTTTTACTCCATGTGTAACTCTGTGTTGTATGTGTCGAACTGCTTTGCTTTATCTTGGCCAGGTCGCAATTGTAAATGAGAACTTGTTCTCAACTTGCCTACCTGGTTAAATAAAGGTGAAATAAATAAAAAAATTATAAAAAAATACTGTTTTTTATTTTATTTACTTTTCTGCTCTTTTGCCCACCAGTATCTCTACATGCACATCATCATCTGCTCATTTATCACTCCAGTGTTAATCTGCTAAATTGTAATTATTCGTTCCTATGGCCTATTTATTGCCCACCTCCTCATGCCTTTTGAACACACTGTATATATACTTTCTTTTTTCTACTGTGTCATTGACTTGTTTATTGTGTTATTGGCTTGTTTATTGTTTACTCCATGTGTAACTCTGTGTTGTTGTCTGTGTCACTCTGCTTTGCTTTATCTTGTCCAGGTCGCAGTTGCAAATGACAACTTGTTCTCAACTAGCCTACCTGGTTAAATAAAGGTGAAATAAAAAAATAAAAAATCCTTGATGGCCAAAAAGCTCAATTTTAGTCTCATCTGACTAGTACATTCTTTCAAACTTTTGTTGAGTCTCCCACATGCCTTTTGGGAAGTCTCCCACATGCCTTTTGTTGAGTCTCCCACATGCCTTTTGTTGAGTCTCCCACATGCCCTTTGGTGAGTCTCCCACATGCCTTTTGTTGAGTCTCCCACATGCCTTTTGTTGAGTCTCCCACATGCCTTTTGGGAAGTCTCCCACATGCCTTTGGTGAGTCTCCCACATGCCTTTTGTTGAGTCTCCCACATGCCTTTTGTTGAGTCTCCCACATGCCTTTTGGGAAGTCTCCCACATGCCTTTCTTTACAAAATGTCTGTTTTCTGGCTACTCTTCCATAACACCCAGCTCTGTGGAGTGTACTTAAAGTGGTCCTATGGACAGATACTCCAATTTCCTCAGTGGAGCTTTGCAGCTGCGGCAGGGATTTCTTTGGTCTCTTTGTTGCCTCTCTGATTAATGCCCTCCTTGCCTGGTCTGTGAGTTTTGGTGTGCGGCCCTCTCTTGGTAACACAAGCCTGATCTATACTCTCCACATCTTTGTCCATGACCTGTTTGGAGAGTTTTTTTGGTCTTCATGGTGCCGCTTGCTAAGTGGTGTTGCAGACGCTGGGGCCTTTCTGGAAAGGTGTATATATACTGAGATCATGTGGCAGATCATGTGACACTTAGATTGCACACAGGTGGACTTTATTTAACTAATTATGTGACTTATGAAGGTAATTGGTTGCACCAGGTCTTATTTATTGGACTTCATAGTAAAGGGGGTGAACACATACGCACGCACCACATATCCGTTTTTATTTTGTGTATGTCCAATACATGACATCCAAATAAAAATCCATTCAAATTGCAGGTTGTTATGCAACAAAATAGGAAAAATGCCAAGGGAGGATGAATACTTTTGCACATCTTTGTCCATGACCTGTTTGGAGAGTAATCACTTTAACATGTACATGTTGTTCAATTACCTTTCTGGAAAGGTGTACCTGAGATGCCCCCAGCAGATTTGACTCTGTACCGGTACCCCTGCATATAGCCTCCACATTGACTCTGTATGTGACTTATAAGGTCCAATTGACTTGCACCAGGTACTTGAATTATTGGAGCCTCCACATTGACTCTGTGAACCATACCCCTGAATATAGCCTTTTTACATTGACTATGTACCAATACATGACATGCAAATAAAAATCCATTCACATTGACTCTGTACCGGTACCCCAATATAGCCTCCACAAATGACTCTGTAACGGATGAATATAGCCTCCACATTGACTCTGTAACGGTACCCCCTGCATATGCATAATCACTCTGTAACGGTACCCCTGCATATAGCCTCCACATTGACTCTGTAACCGGTGCCCCTGCATATAGCCTCCACATTGACTCTGTACCGGTACCCCCTGCATATAGCCTCCACATTGACTCTGTACCGGTACCCCTGATATAGCCTCCACATTGACTCTGTAACGGTACCCCCTGCATATAGCCTCCACATTGACTCTGTAACGGTACCCCCTGCATATAGCCTCCACATTGACTCTGTAACGGTACCCCCTGCATATAGCCTCCACATTGACTCTGTAACGGTACCCCCTGCATATAGCCTCCACATTGACTCTGTAACGGTACCCCCTGCATATAGCCTCCACATTGACTCTGTAACGGTACCCCCTGCATATAGCCTCCACATTGACTCTGTAACGGTACCCCCTGCATATAACCTCCACATTGACTCTGTAACGGTACCCCCTGCATATAGCCTCCACATTGACTCTGTAACGGTACCCCCTGCATATAGCCTCCACATTGACTCTGTAACGGTACCCCCTGTAATATAGCCTCCACATTGACTCTGTAACGGTACCCCCTGCATATAGCCTCCACATTGACTCTGTAACGGTACCCCCTGCATATAGCCTCCACATTGTTATTTTACTGCTGCTGTATAATTATTTGTTTACTT
This sequence comes from Oncorhynchus keta, assembly GCF_023373465.1. Lineage (NCBI taxonomy): Eukaryota > Metazoa > Chordata > Actinopteri > Salmoniformes > Salmonidae > Oncorhynchus > Oncorhynchus keta. The sequence goes on along the minus strand of NC_068421.1, from coordinate 43,596,799 downwards.
TTTATTTTTTTTATTTTACTTATCTATTTTTTGACCTGACATTTTCATTCTGAAAACTTCTTAAAGCATTGTTGGTGAAGGGCTTGTAAGTAAGCATTTCATGGTAAGGTCTACCTACACCTGTTGTATTCAGCGCACGTGACAAATACACTTTGATTTGATTTGATAACAGGTGGCAGACTTTCCAGGACAAGTAAACTAATGCTGTGGGATTAAACATTATTTTGTTGATTGCGTGAGTCGAAACAGCTTCTTTTATAGCGCGAGAAGGCTTGTATTTGAGTTCAAAACAGGCTAGCTTTAGACTGAGGCTTCAGTTCATCTGCCGTGAAGAAGGTCTCCTCCATCCCTACAGACAGTGATGATAGAGAATGAAGTTGGTCTGATGAACTCTCCAGAAGCACGAGTCTCATGGCTGTCTGCACTCCTCTAGGGAAAAGTCTCAGCCAACACTCTTTCCAATGATACGTACATGGTCATCATCGGGCTCCCGAGTGGCGCAGCAGTCTAAGGCACTGCATCTCAGTGCAAAGAGGTGTCACTACAGTCCCTGGTTCTGGCTGTGGTTGGGAGTCCCATAGGGCGGCGCACAATTGGCCCTCGCGTCGTCCGGATTTGGCCGAGGTAAGCCGTCATTGTAAATAAGAATTTGTTCTTAACTGACTTGCCTCGTTAAATAAAGGTTAAAATAAAAAAATGTATAATTTATTTAAGTGTGAAACCCCAAGTATGTTTCACCTAGCAACGGTTACTGCACACTAGTAGAACTTCCTTGCTGACATGCCTAACCAGAGAAACAGTGAGGACATGCACAGTACAGAGTTATTACAAAGCCCTTCTGTATTGTATTGAGAGCAGTTGTACTACACTTTGTATCTGGGAGCCATTTACACTTGTACCCTTATACAGGTTGAAAAGGGCAGATTTGGACACTGATAAGCGCCTGAATTGAAACAGTGGCTGTACGGTAACATGTCAGGGGAACTGGGGAGCATGTCAGGGGAACTGCTGTGACCTCACCTTTAGTCGAATAATTTTCCCATAATCTCCAAACTGTTCCCTTTTTAATTGCTACAATGGTCAGTGGTGACATGTCATTCAGAGCAGAGCCCCACTTGTTTTGAGACCCACATTTTTAGCAAAATATATATATGTATATATTTTTGTTTTGTTTGGGCCTGCCTGTTTTGCATGTTATTTTGGAATTAATACATGTCACATATCAGTTTGCAAACAATGTAAAAAAATGTTTTAATATAATTTAGTACCCTATCTAAGCTCTCTAAGCTCACACCTGGCCCCTTACACTAAGTCTGAATTTGTCCTGCTAGGTGACCTAAATTGGGACATGCTTAAACCACCTGACCAAGTCCTAAAGCAATGGCACTCACTAAATCTTTCTCTGATTATTATCAATCCCACAAGGTATGACTCCAAACACCCAGAAAAGGCTACTCTCCTCTATGTTATCCTCACAAATAATCCTGATAGGTATCAGTCTGGTGTTTTCTGTAATGACCTTAGTGATCACTGTTTTACAGCTTGTGTTCGTAATGGCTGCTCAGTGAAACGACCTGTCCTGATTTGTCATAGACGCTTGCTAAAATACTTGAATGAGCAAGACTTCCTTCGTGACCTGGCTTTTGTAAATTGTTATAGAATCAGCTTGATCCCCTCTGTTGAAGGTGCTTTTTTCAGTGGTATTGTTAACAAATACACCTCCATAAAGAAAATGAGAATTAAAAACAGGTTCTCCCTGCAGGCAGTCACTGAGTCAGAAGTGCTAAAGGAGCTCCTTAAACTTGAGACCCTTTCTTCTTTAAGATTCTTTAAGGTTCCGATCATCGCCAAGCCTATCTCTGACCTTTTTAACCTGTCTCTCCTCTCTGGGGAGGTTCCCATTGCTTGGAAGGCAGCCACAGTGCGTCCTTTTTAAAAGGGGAGATCAAGCTGATCCTAACTGTTATAAGCCTATTTCTATTTTGCCCTGTTTATCAAAAATGATCAACTGATTGGCTTTCTTGATGTCTATAGTTCTCTCAGGTATGCAATCTGATTTCCGCTCTGGTTATGGATGTGTCACTGCAACCTTAAAGGTCCTCAATGATGTCACCATTGCCCTTGATTCTAAGCAATGTTGTGCTGCTATTTTTTATTGACTTGGCCAAAGCTTTTGATACGGTAGATCATTCCATTATTGTGGGCCGGCTGAGGAGTATCGGTGTCTCTCAGGGGTCTTTGGCCTGGTTTGCTAACTAGGGGTGAGGGTTTAGAGCTTGAGGTAGTCAACTCATACAAGTACTTGGGAGTATGGCTAGACGGTACACTGTCCTTCTCTCAGCACATATCAAAGCTGCAGGCTAAAGTTAAATCTAGACTTGGTTCCTCTTTTGTAATTTGCTCCTCTTTCACCCCAGCTGCCAAACTAACCCTGATTCAGATGATCGTCCTACCCGGAATTTATAGATGGACAGGTAATGGTGCTCTCGAGCGGCTAGATGTTCTTTCCATTCAGCCATCAGATTTCCACCAATGCTTCTTATTGGACACATCACTGCATTCTATACTCCTCGACACTCACGTCGGTAGCCATGAAGTGCTTTGAAAGGTCATGACTCACATCAACACCATCGTCCCGGAAACCCTAGACCCACTTCAATTAGCATACCGACCCAACAGATCCACAGATGACGCAATCGCAATAGCACTCCATACTGCGCTTTCCCACCTATACAAAAGGAACACCTATGTGAGCATGCTGTTCATTGACTACAGCTCAGTGATCAACACCATAGTGCCCACAAAGCTCATTGCTAAGCTAAGGACCCTGGGACTAAACAGCTCCCTCTACAGCTGGATCATGGACTTCCCGACGGGCCGCTCCCAGAAGGTATGGTCAGGCAACAACACATCTGTCACACTGATCCTCCACATCGGTTCGCCTCGGGTGTGCATGCTTAGTCCCCTCCTGTACTCCCTGTTCACCAACGACTGCATGGCCAAGCATGACACCAGCACCATCATTAAGTTTGCTGATGACACAACAGTGGTAGGCCTGATCATCGACAATGATGAGACAGCCTATAGGGAGGAGGTCAAAGACCTGTCAGTGTGGTGCCAGGCCAACAACTTATCCATCAATGTGAGCAAACAAAGGAGATGATCTTGGACTACAGGAAAAGGAGTGCCGAACAGGACCCCATTTACATTGATGGGGCTGAAGTTGAGCGGGTCGAGAGATTCAAGTTCCTTGGTGTCCATATCACCAACAAATTATCATGGTCCAAACACATCAAGACAGTTGTGAAGAGGGCACAACAACACCTTTGCCCCCTCAGGAGAATGAAACGATTTGGCATGGGTCCCCAGATCCTCAAAAAGTTCTACAGCTGCACCATCGAATGCATCCAGACTGGTTGCATCACCACCTTGTTTGGCAACTGCTCGGTATCTGACCGCAAGGTACTACAGAAGGTAGTACATACAGCCCAGTACATCACTGGGGCCAAGCTTCCTGACATCCAGGACCTATATACCAGGCGGTTTCAGAGAAAGGCCCCAAAAATTGTCAAAGACTCCAGTCACCCAAGTCATAGACTGTTCTCTCTGCTACTGCATGGCAAGCTATAAGACTGCTGAACAATTAATCAAATGGCCACCTGGACTATTTACATAGACCCCCCACTTTGTTTTTACCCTGTTGCTACTCGCTGTTTATCATCTATGCATAGTCACTTTACCCATACCTTGACTAACCTGTACACCCCCGGCACATTCACTCTGTACCGAGTCCCATGTATATACAGTAGCCTCGTTATTGATATGTAATTCTACTCTGTTACTTTTTCTTTTTACTTTATTTTATTTGGTAAATATTTTCTTAACTCTATTTCTTGAAATGCACTGTTGGTTTAGGGCTTGTAAGTAAGCATTTCACGGTAAGGTCTACACCTGTTGTATTCGGCGCATGTTACAAATACAATTTGATTTGATTTGTTGTGGAGTAAGATAATAATTTGGTCTATTTACCACTCTTAATTTCACCTACTGTTCTGACTTGGTAGTGCACATGTAGCCTATAACCTTTTTTAGAGAAATGTAATCACTGAATATTGTAAGAGCTTTCATTGTCTGCTTATATGCCCCATTTATT